>NC_142151.1:23962121-24113636 GCF_024610735.1 Ursus americanus | reverse complement strand
TTAATCTCTCTGTGACTAATATTTAGGGTAATAAAATAATAACACTTTTTCCTGTCCTAAGATAGGTGACAGCAGCTGTTAATGAAAACAATTTGCAAACCACAGGTCCCGGATTTAGTAAATGCTCAGCGAGGCTCATCTGCAAACCTGTGTAATTACTAATCAACGCAAGCTGGCATAGAATGGGACTCTCCCCTCCCACCATTCACTTAACCCTGTTAAATTAAGCTCCTTGGCTGGGTCACACCAAACTTATTATAAACATCTCATACTGGAACAGTTCCTGAAATAGCATAGTCACACATATGCTTCTGAAAACTCACTGTGCTCTTCTGTTTCAGTTCTTATTATATGAGGTCTGGTTTTCCTCTCAGAGACCAGGAGAAGACCCGACATCGCCAACTGCAAGAATCTAGGTGCTCCCATGTTCTCGGGGTCTACGAAACCACATAACCGCTTTCCACGGGCACACATGCCAAATAACGAAGGTTGGAAATGACAATTCAGGACCTTAGGTATCCAAAAGCCCCTTTGAAAACAATTCTAGGATTTGCCTGTGGTGAAAGCAACATCTCTGGAGGGAACCTAGCTTTATCGCCACAAGCATATTGAGTTTGGGGCTGGCGGTGAGGCGAAGACAGAGGCTACCCCTGGGAAGGGCTTTTCCCTGTTTAGAACAGGACTTTCTTGACCTTAAATGACTAAAGGCCAGCATCCGCCAGTTTAGCTCTTTTTTGGAGGGAAAACTCACCACCTTATTTTCACTTTACCAGCACTCCAAGAACCATCTTCTGAAAACAGACTGGAGAGCAGAGGCCCGCAGGATCAGATGACTGGGTGGAGCTGACTTCCGCCGGGCGCTGCGGAACCAGCAGAAGAGGGCTGGAGAAGAGGGAAGCCCGCGATCCGCTGCACCTGCCAGTGATCGGCTGCACCTGCCGCGTTGGTCTGCCCGGATCATGCGAGCCGGAGGGTGAGGAGAGACGGAAGAGGAAGGAGGACCACTGCTTTGCCTGTATCGATGCCATTCTGGTGTGCTCCCCGCCACGGCCATGACAACAAAATAAACATCACCCAGAATATACTCTTTGTAATCAGGGTGGAGGAAAAGTCACTTTTTAACTTCAATTTCATACGTTTCTGCTGGGCTAAGGGCTGTATGGTTTCTGAAAACACCAATGATATTAATCATGACATCTCTTATGGGGCCGTATCTGGCTTGGCAGACACAGTATGCCGACTACACAAAGTGCAATAATTAAGAGGTGCACGA
This sequence comes from Ursus americanus, assembly GCF_024610735.1. Taxonomy (NCBI): domain Eukaryota; kingdom Metazoa; phylum Chordata; class Mammalia; order Carnivora; family Ursidae; genus Ursus; species Ursus americanus. The sequence goes on along the minus strand of NC_142151.1, from coordinate 24,112,363 downwards.
GCGGTACATTAAACTCCGTGGGAGGTCAGGACAGGGAGACGCCAGTGTGAGCTGGCAGGTGTTTTGAAGCAGGTGAGACATACACTGGGCTTTAAATAATACACTATTTGGGGAAGGTAGGGGCTTGGACATACCTGTGAGGTGGGGAGACTACGCGTATTTCCTGGCAGCACTGGGTGAACAGAACCGTGAGGTAGGTGGGAGGTTGCAGAAGAGTGAAAAAAATAGAAGTCTACAGAGGGAAGATACAGGCAGATTCAGACACGACGGACATTTTTTTGTAATGCCATTTCCCATCCAAGAAAATAATATTCAGGGGGAGGACAGACATCTTAAAAAACAAAACAAACAAGCAAACCAGCTTCAGGGTTCCACACATACAACAAGAAACTTCGTAACTGGAACATTTTGTTCTCAAGCTGGCCGTTTCGCTTACCGCCCCCGGGGCTGCCTTGCCAGACCCCTTCATACCTAATCACATGCTTCACAGCCTTAGCACTGCTGATTTCCTACTTCTCTTCTATTTTCTCTCTTCCTCGCTCAGCCGCGGGTGCTCTGGAAATCTATTTTTGGAATATCTAGATTTTTATATATGCTCCTATTCTTGTGGGTCATCATTTCAGTCCCCAAAGGAGAGGGAGGGGAAGTGTAGTAGTTCAGAGTTGGAGCTCTGGATTCAGATAATCTGAGTTCAAATCCCAGCTCTGCCCAATTAGTTTTGTGACCTCCAACAAATTACTTAACTCTGTGTTTCAGTTTCTTTATCTATATAATCAATATCGTGAATGACCTCCTGGGTTTGCCGCAGGGATTAAATGGGATGACACATGTATGATGTACTTTCTGAAACTCCTTTAATTTATTCAGATCTTAAATGTACTCTTAAAGCACAAAGAGTGCCCAGAAAGAAATAACCAATTAACCCATTCCTCTCATTGACTTGCCCTGTTTAATTTCCCATGAAGTGAACTATCATAACATCTATGCTCGCGATCCTCTTATCAATCCACAGATACCGAAACTAGCAACACCCAGAGAGATTTCCCTCCTAGCCATAAAGGAAGCCGGTGGTAGAGCCAAAAATAATATTAAAATTCTGAATCCACTAGACCATATCTCCTGTCTGGCAAATTGTACTCTTACTTCCTCTCCCCAGGAGTGTATTACACCTGATGTCTCTCCAAGTAGTGAAAGGAATAGTCTGAACAATAAATTCCAACGGATGTGTAATGAATTAAATGAACGTATTGTTCCATTACTTATTTACTGTTTGCCTCATATGATTCTCACAGAGCATACTCATACTATGCTCTCTGCCCGTGGACAGCACAAGCTGGTGACACCTGTGCCCTGTGCCTGCCCCAAGGCAGCCGGAAATCTGCAGGCTCCACCAAAACAGCTTCTCCCACCCCAAACACATGCTTTGTGAACACAGGAGAGAGTATAAAGGGATAAAATGCAGACTCAGCAAAAACCCAAAACCCAAACAAAACCAAGATGGTGCTTTGGCTATTTGGATATACTCTAGAGAGAGTTGATAACAGCACGGTGTTTACTTGCCAAGTCATTTCCGCTTAAGGCACATTGACCAGGCAGGCCCCTGATGTTGCCAGACCTGAAAGTTAATTGTCTGTCTTGTATCCGAAAACCACTGAGGGACACTGCAACGAAATGCAATCCTATGTAAGTAGGTGAGGAAAAAAAAAAAAAAAAGAAAGAAAGAAAAGATGTATTCATATAAGACATATCCCTTTCTAACTCAGTCTTTAATGTTGCTAGACATTAGCCAGTAGTTCCATCTTTAGATTAACTCTGGTTGATCCAAGGGGCTCACCATGTCCAACCAAAAGTAGATTGGAGGGGGTGGAAGGAAGGGGGCACTATTAGAAGAAAGGAAAGAAAACCAGATAGTGGAATCCTCCTTCAGTATAGCCAAACATGACACGCATTTTATTTTTCTAAGCCCACTCTATGTAAAATGCGCTATTTCTTACAATGCTCTCTGTGGTGCTCTTATATTCTAGGTGTCATCATCCTTTAATTTCTTTTAATTAAACTTTAATGAACAAAAGCAATGTCTTCAGGAAGCCAATTTTCATAAAGATACCATCCCAGAAAGAAAAGGATTGGAAAGTAAGTGATCTATGGGTCCCATTCTGAAGTGAACATTTTGAAAGAAAATTTGGTAATTCCTTTTTGGAGGGAAGTAGAAATAAAGCGAGTCCCTGAAGATACTACCAAGATATAGATCAGCTGAATGAAAATCATCTGTTGCCTTTCCAGATCTACCCAGAAGTAAAGCAGGAGTAAAGAAAAGCCAATCCTTCTTGGCTCTGTATCTCTGCTTTCCCTTAGCGCTTGCTGGGGATGGTGATGGCTTCCTAGAGCCACCATGCCAACACCAGGGGGTGCTTCCTTCTTCCTACTGTTTCTCTTAACCCTGCCCACACCTTCATGAATGAAATTCTTTTCAGCCTCCCCTTTTTAAAAATGTGCCATCTGTTTCCTAAGGGACCTTGACTGATACACATTAAGAGATAATTTTGGTTGTCATGTAAATTTCCATAGCCCCAAATGGTTGTTATCCACATTACACAAAGGGCATAATACCTCTCTCATTTTTTCTTTTTTAAGATGTTATTTATTTATTTGAGAGAGAATGCACGAGCTGGGCAGGGAGGAAAGGGAGAGGGACAAGCAGACTCTCTGCTGTGCAGGGAGCCAGACACAGGGTGATCCCAGGACCCTGAGATCATGACCTGAGCTGAAGTCAGAAGCTTAACTGACTGAGCCACGCAGGTGCCCCCATAATACCTCTCTTAAAATATTTTGGTTGTGTTTTTAAACTCTGTGTAGTCTTTTCTTTTGATTGCGTACATACAGCTAATTCAAAGAAGGGGATTTGACTAAAACGGAAAAAAAAACTTCACCAACCTTCTTTTGAAAATTTTAATAGCTAGTGCCAAATTGGTTTCCATAGAGATTATATCAATTTATTGTCTCACCAACAATCTGTGAGCTTGCTTTGTTCCCTACACCCTTATCACACACAATGTGTTGATCTTTGCCAACTGATAGGTGAAATATGGCATCGTGCCATTTTAATTTGCATTTCTCTCATTAATATGGTTTCATGTGTTAAAAGCGATTTGTATTTCTATGTTCTGTTTGTTTGTGTTCTTTGGCCATTTTTAATAGGGGCTTGATTTTACCAATTTACAAAACCTCTTTATATATTAAGAAATTTATTTCTTTTTAATATGCATTAGCAATTCATTTGTACAATTGTCATTTCTAGTTTTGGTTTATGCTCTTTTTTGCTAGGCAGAGGTGTTTTTTTTTTAAATACAGTCAAATTTCAACATTTTCTGTGTGAGGTCGGAGTCTGTGTTAGCCTTAGGAAGGCCTTCCTGACTCCAAAATTACAAAAAAAAAATTTCCCATTTTTTTTCTAGTACTTTCATGATTGAATACATTTATAATTTATTTTGGTATATAGGGAAATAGGACTTCACCTTTATTACTTTTCAAAGGGCTACCCAATTTTCCTAGGAATTTAACCTACAGATATATTTGCACATATTTACAAATGTAAATATAAAACTGTATTTATTATAGTATTGTTTGGAATGGCAAAATATTGAAAATAATCTTTTCATCCTTCAAATGGATACTGGTTACATAAATCACAGTTCATTCACACATTAGAATAAAATACAGCTGTTTAAAAGAAAGATATTTTATAAGTACTAATATGGAATCCCAAAATTATGTGGTCAAGTTATAAATTGATCCTAAGATAAAGAACAGTATTTAGATCATTTCTGATTTAAAATATACAGTAAAAACACAAAGCGAAACACACATACACATAAATACAGAAGAAACAATGATAACCTTGGGAAGGAAAACTGGCAGTTTAAGGAAGGGGTAGAAGATTTAATTATTTCGGAATATTATTGTACCATATCTGTGTACAAGGTCATCATTTTAATAAATACAAAAAGATAAAACAATAAAACAGTAGATTATAAAACCCAAGTCATTATTTTTGGGTGGCTGATATATTACCATATAATGTAGATTTATAAGATAACATCATTTACAGTGTGGAAACCTGCTGATTTTAAAATCAGCAAAACTCTTTTTAAACATATGTATGAAAATGTGGATCAGTAGCACCCTCTGCTGGTAATGAGTTGAAGTTCAAGACCCAGAAATGATTAACCTACCTAAGATTTCTCTTGTGCTCTATTTTGTGATTATAATCGAGTGCTCAAATAGTATATCATATGAATGATAATATTGTATATCACGATTTTTAAAAATCACTGTGCGAATTGGCTAAAGTTAAAAAAAATCACACATTTTTGTAGCAGTCCATAATTCTATTGTTTTAAATGTTGTCTGATTAACTCCACTTTTCATGTGGGAATATTGAGAATAAAATATCTATTTTTAGGGGCGCCTGGGTGGCACAGCGGTTAAGCGTCTGCCTTCGGCTCAGGGTGTGATCCCGGCGTTATGGGATCGAGCCCCACATCAGGCTCCTCTGCTATGAGCCTGCTTCTTCCTCTCCCACTCCCCCTGCTTGTGTTCCCTCTCTCGCTGGCTGTCTCTATCTCTGTCGAATAAATAAATAAAATCTTTAAAAAAAATCTATTTTTAACAATAGTTATCATCAATTTGTATAAAAGTGAGCATGACTGTATGTTTGTCTTGTCAGTCTGTATATTTTCCTCATATTCTCAGTATTATAATCAATTCACTTGACAAATATTGAGGACTTTGTGTGTGTCAGGCATGTCTTAGTGCTGAGGACACAGAGTGAACAAAACAGACAAACTTCTTGCTCTCATAGAACTTACTTCCTACCAAAGGAGACATAAAGTTAACATAATTGACAAAAATATACAGTATGTTACAGTCCGATAAATTCTGAACAAAGAAAAATAAAGGGAATGTGAAGAATGAGTTTGGACGAAGGCTTGCAATTGTAGATGGTGAGCCATGGAAGAGCTCACCAGAGGTTAACTTGAATAAAGACCTGAAGGAAGTGAAGGAGCTAGTCAGAGGAAATGCATCCAGGCAAAAGAGCAATTGCAAAGGTCCTGATGTATAAATTTGCTCAGCATGTTTGAGAAACAGCAAGGAGGCTGGTGTGGCTAGAGTGAAAAGAATAGAAAAGAATAGTAGGAAATGAGGTCAGAGCAATAACGGAAGAGACAAATTATGTAGGACCTAATGTTATAGAAGGACATCGATTTTTACTCTGAGTGAGATGGGAAGCCATTAGAAGGATTTTAAGGAGAGGAGATATGTGCTCTGAATAAATGTGTAAACTGTAAAGGGTCAAGGGTAGAAACAGTGAGATTAATTAGATGTTTGTCGCAATAATCCAGGAGGAGAAATGACAATAAGGTATCATAGGTAGGCTCGAGTTTCTCAGATGGCAGAGGAGTAGGAGACCTTAGTTTTGTCTGGTCCCAGGAATTGAGCTGGATAACTATCAAATCATTCTGAACACCTGCGAACTCAATTGAAGACCTAAGAAAAGAATTGCTGCAATTCTACAAATGGAAAAGTGACCACTTTCTGCAAGATAGGTGTGGAGAAGTGAATCTGAGGGGCTATATCAGAAGATAAACTGCAGGGGGGTGGGTTGCGGGGTGTGGGGAGGGACCTTCCATAGCCGGCTATTAGAAAGTGATACAGCAGTGGAGTGCACAATCGGATCTTTTAGAAGTCTGCTCCAGCGAGGGATATCCTTGCCTGAAAGGTGCCCAGGTGGCAAATCGAGGCAGAATCCCAGGTAGGGCAGTGTGGTCTCAGGACCCCCAGGGTCACAGGAAGACTGGGGGTGCCTGAGTGTGGCAGAGTTTCCAGGCACTGGAGTGGGGAAGCCACTGCAGTCAGCAAGCCCAGGAGTGGGCTCTCAGCTCAGGGTTGCCATATACCCTTCCCTGCAGCACGGTCGGGCAACTGCTCTCCAAGCAGAGGCCCAACAAGCGGCAGAACTGGCAAGACACCCCTTGCTCCCCTGGGAGGAGTGGCGCAGGTGCACACTGCAGGAGTCTGCAGGGTTTGGAGACTCCAAGTGGGGCTGTGCCTGAGATGCAAACACCGGGTCATAGGCTGGGTGAGCACGCAGTGCTGATGGACACCAGGGAGACAGGAGTGATTGACTGCTTTTCCCTGAGGGCGCACTGAGGAGTGGGGGGTGTGAGATTTCGACTCCAGGGCTAGAGATTGGGAGGTTGCCATTTTGATTCTCATCCTCTAAAGCAGTGCAGAAAGCCTTCAGGGAACAAAAGCCACATTGGGCAATCCTGAGCCACTTACACTGAGCCAGCTCCCTCGCAAGGGCAGTGCAGTTCCACCAGGGGCAAAGACACCTGAGAATCAGCACAACAGGCCCCTCCCCCAGAGGATCAGCAAGAACATCCTGATAAGACCTGTTTACTGATCACACAGAACTGTAAAACTCCAGCGCTAGGGGAAAATATATAGAATTCATGGGTTTTTTTGTCATGATTCTTCAGTCTTTCAATTTTAATTTTTTTCTTTCCTTTTCAACCAATTTCTTATTTTGTCAACTTTTTTGAAAGTCTTTTTTAATTTTCATTTTTACAGTTACATTCTATCCTTTCATTGTACTTAATTTAATTTTTGTATATATATATAAGTTTTTCTTTCTTTACAATTTTGGGATGCAGTTTCTTCTAATAAACAGACAAAAACACACCCAGAATCTAGTGTATTGCTCTGTTCTCTTCACCTGTCTGATTGTATTCTCTATTTTTTAAGGTCTTTTAAAATTTTCATCTTTAGAATTACATTCTGTCCTTTCATTGTGTTTAATTTTATTTTTGCACATATACGTTTTTCTTTTTTTACAATTTTGGGATCTAGTTTTCTAACACCAAAATACACACAGGATCCAGTGTTCTGTTCTCCTGTCTGATTATATTCTCTCTTTCTAATTTTTTTTTCCAGTTTTGGGTCTCTTCTGATTTGTTTAGTGTATATTTCTCTGGGGTCATTGTTGCCATTTTAGTATTTTGTTCTCTCCTTCATCGATTCTTCTCTGGGCAGAATGACAACACACAAAAACTCACCTCAAAAAAGAGAACAAGAGGCAGTACTGACTGCCAGGGACTTAATCAGTATGGATATAAGTAAGATGTCAGAACTAGAGTTCAGAATAACGATAATAAAGATAGGTGGGCTTGAGTAAAGCATAGAAGACACTAGAGAATCCCATTCTGGAGAAATAAAAGAACTAAAATCCAATCAAGTTGACATAAAAAAGACTAATAATGAGATATAATAAAAAATGGAGGCTCTAATCACTAGGATAAATGAGGCAGAAGAGAGAATTAGATATAGAAGACAAAATGATAGATAATAAAGAAGCTGAGAAAAAGAGAGATGAACAACTAGTGGATCATGAGGGGAGAATTCAAGAGATAAGTGATACCATAACATGAAACAATACCAGAAAAATTGGGATCCCAGAAGAAGATGAAAAAGAGAGGGGAGCAGAAGGTATACTGAAGCAAATTATAGCAGAGAACTTCCCTAATCTGGGGAAGGAAACAAGCATTTAAGTCCAGGAGGCACCGAGAACCCCCCTCAAAAAACAAAACAAAACAAAAACACAACAGGTCAACACCTCGACATATAATAGTGAGGCTTGCAAATCTCAGACACAAAAAGAAAATCCTGAAAGCAGCTTGGGACAAGAGGTCCATAGCCTACAGGGACAGAAACATTAGACTGGCAGCAGACCTATCCACAGAGAACTGGCAGGCCAGAAAGGACTGACATGATATATTCAGGGTGCCAAATGAGAAAAATATGCAGCCAAGAATACTTTATCCAGCAAGGTTGTCATTCAAAATAGGAGAGATAAAAAGCTACCAGGACAAACAAAAACTAAAAGAATATATGATCACTAAACCAGCCCTACAAGAAATATTAAAGGGGATCCTTTAAGCAAAGAAAGAGAACAAAAGTAACATAGACCAGAAAGGGACAGAGATGATATACAGAAACAGTGACTTTATAGGTAATACAATATCACTAAATTCATATCTTTCAATAGTTACTCTGAATGTAAATGGACTAAATGCCCCAATCAAAAGACACAGGGTATCAGATTGGATAAAAGAGAAGACCCATCCATATGTTGTCTACAACAGACTCATTTTACTTCATTTTTATTTTTTAAATTATTTTTTAAAAGATTATATTTGTTTATTTTTCAGAGAGAGAGAGAGAGAGCGAGCACAAGCAGGGGGAGCGGCAGGCAGAGGGAGAAGCGGGCTCCCTACTGAGCAAGGAGCCTGACTTGGGACTTGATCCCAGGACCTGAGAATCATGACCTGAGCTGAAGGCAGATGCTTTAACTGACTGAGCCACCCAGGCATCCCAGGAAGAAACTCATTTTAGACCAAAGACACCTCTAGATTGAAAGTGAGAGGGTGGAAAACGATTTATCATGATAATGGACATCAAAAGAAAGTTGGGGTAACAAGCCTTATATCAGAAAAATTAGATTTTAAACCAAAGACTGAAATAAGATGTGAGGAAGGACAATATGTCATAATTAAAGGGTCTATCCAACAAGCAGATCTAACAATTGTAAATATTTATCCCCTAACATGGGAGTAGCCAATTATATAAACCACTTAATAACAATATTAAAGAAACACATTGATAATAATACAATAATAGTTTGGGACTTTAACACCCCACTCACTGCGATGGACAGATCATCCCAAGCAGAAGACCAACATGGAAACATGGGTTTTGAATGACACACTGGGCCAGATAGACTTCACAAATACATTCAGAGCACTCCATCCTAAAGCAACAGAATACACATACTTCTCGAGTGCACATGGAAAATTCTCCAGAACCAGTCACCTACTGACTGGTTCATGTATCAGGTCTCAACCAGTACCAAAATATTAGGATCATTCCCTGCATATTTTCAGACCACAATGCTTTGAAACTTGAACTCAATGACAAGAGGAAATCTGGAAAGAACTCAAATACATGGAGGCTAAAGAGCATCCTACTGAAGAATGAATGGGTCAACCAAGAAATTAAAGAAGAATTATAAAAATTTATGGAAACAGTGGTGCCTAGGTGGTGCAGTCGTTAAGCATCTGCCTTCGGCTCAGGGCGTGATCCCAGCGTTCTGGGATGGAGCCCCACATCAGGCTCCTCCGCTAGGAGCCTGCTTCTTCCTCTCCCACTCCCCCTGCTTGTGTTCCCTCCCTCACTGGCTGTCTCTCTCAAATAAATAAATAAAATCTTTAAAAAAAAATTGTGGGAACAAATGAAAATGAAAATACAACTGTTCAAAACTTTTGAGATGTGGCAAAGGTAGTCCTAAGAGGGAAATATATAGCACTACAAGCCTTTCTCAAGAGACAAGAAAGGTCTCAAACACACAACCTAACCTTACAGCTAAAGGAGCTGGAGAAAGAATAGCAAATAAAGCCTAAACCTGGCAGGAGAAGAGAATTAATAAAGAGTAGAGTAGAAATCAATGAAACAGAAACAAGAAGAACAGTAGAACAGATCAACAAAACTAGGAGCTGGTTCTTTGAAAAAATTAATAAGATCAATAAACCCCAAGCCAGACTTATCAAAAAGACAAGAGAAAGGACCCAAATAAACAAAATAATGAATGAAGGAGTAGAGATCTCAACCAACACTGAAGAAATACAAACAATTATAAGAACATATTATGAGCAACTATATACCAACAACTTAGGCAATCTGGAAGAAATGGATACATTCCTAGAGACATATAAACTACCAAAACTGAACCAGGAAGAAGTAGAAAACCTGAACAGACCTATAATCAGCAAGGAAATTGCATTGGTAATCAAAAATCTCCCAAAAAACAAGAGTCCAGGGCTGGATGGCTTCCCTGGGGAATTCTACCAAACATTTAAAGGAAAATTAATACCTATTCTTCTGAAGCTGTTTAAAGAAATAGAAATGGAAGGAAAACTTCTAAACTCTTTCTATGAAGCCGGCATTACCTTGATCTCAAAATCAGCCAAAGACCCCACCAAAAAGGAGAACTACAGACCAATATCCCTGATGAACATGGACGCAAAACTTCTCACCAAGATACTAGCCAATAGGATCCAACAGTACATTAAAAGTATTATTCACCATGACCAAGTGGAATTTATTCCTGGGCTGCAAGAGTGCTTCAACATCCATAAATCAATCAATGTGATACACTACATTAATGAAAGAAAGGACAAGAACCATATGATCCTCTCAATAGATGCAGAAAAAGCATTTGAAAAAGGACAGCATCGTTTCTTGATTAAAACTCTTCACAGTGTAGAGATAGAGGGAACATACTTCAATATCATAAAAGCCAAATACAAAAAGCCCACAGCCAATATCATTCTCAATGGGGAAAAACTGAGAGCTTTTCCCCTAAGGTCAGGAACATGGCAGGGATATCCACTCTCACCACTGCTGTTCAACATAGTACTAGAAGTCCTAGCCTCAGCAATCAGACAACAAAAAGAAATAAAAGGTATCTGAATTAGCAAAGAAGTCAAACTCTCACTCTTCGCAAATGGCATGATACTCCATGTGGAAAACCCAAAAGGCTCTGCCCCAAAATTGCTAGAACTCATACAAGAATTCAGCAAAGTGGCAGGATATAAAATCAATGCACAGAAGTTAATTGCATTTCTATACACCAACAACAAGACAGAAGAAAGAGAAATTAAGGAGTCAATCCCATTTATAATTGCATCAAAAACCATAAGATACCTAGCAATAAACCTAACCAAAGAGGCAAAGAATCTGTACTCAGAAAACTATAGAACACTCATGAAAGAAATTGAGGAAGACATAAAGAAATGGAAAAACATTCCATGCTCAAGGATTGGAAGAACAAATATTGTTAAAATGTCTAGGCTACCTAGAGCAATCTATACATTCAATGCAATCCCTATCAAAATACCATCAACTTTTTTTTCACAGAGCTGGAAAAAATAATCCCAAAATTTGTATGGAACCAGAAAAGATCCCAAATCACCAAAAGAATGTTGAAAAAGAAAACGAAAGCTGGTGGCATCACAATTCTGGACATCAAGCTCTATTACAAAGCTGTAATCATCAAGACAATATGGTACTGGCACAAAAACAGTCACCTAGATCAATGGAACAGAATAGAGAACTAATCTTTGGTCAACTAATCGTTGACAAAGCAGGAAAGAATATCCAATGGAAAAAAGACAGTCTCTTCAACAAATGGTGTGGGGAAAGTGGACAGCCACGTGTAGAAGAATGATACTGGACCAATTTCTTACACCATACACAAAAATAGACTCAAAATGGATGACAGAGGAGCCCCTGGGTGGCTCAGTCAGTTAATTATCTGCCTTCTGCTCAGGTCATGATCCCAGTGTCCTGGGATTGAGTCCCGCCTCAGGCTCCTTGCTCAACGGGGAGCCTGATTCTCCCTGTCACTCTGCCTGCCTCTGCCCCAGCTTGTGCTCACTCCTGCTCTCTCTCTCTCTGTCTCTGTCAATATAAATAAAAAAAAAATCTTTAAAAAAAATGGATGAAAGACTTAAATGTGAGATAAGAATCCATCAAAATCCTAGAGGAGAACCCAGGCAGCAACCTCTCCAACCTCAGCTGCAGCAGCTTCTTCCTAGACACGTCTCCAAAGACAAGGGAAACAAAGGCAAAACGAACTTTTGGGACTTCATCAAGATAAAAAGCTTTTGCACAGCAAAGGAAACAGTTAACAAAACCAAAAGACAACTGACAGAATGGGAGAAGATATAGTTGCAAATATCTTATCAGATAAAGAAAGGCTAGTATCCAAAATCTATAAAGAACTTATCAAACTCAATATCCAAAGAATAATCCAATTGAGAAATGGACAGAAGACATGCACAGACATTTCTCCAAAGAAGACAAACAAATGGCCAACAGACACGTGAAAAAGTGCTCCATGTCACTTGGTATCAGGAAAATACAAATCAAAACCACAATGAGATACCACCACACACTAATCAGAATAGCTAAAATTAACAAGTCAGGAAATGAGAGATGTTGGCAAGCATGTGGAGAAACATCTTGGGAGGCAAGGAGACAAGGAGGCCCCCTAAACTGTTGGTGGGAATGCAAGCTGGTACAGCCACTCTGGAAAACAATATGGAGGTTCCTCAAAAAGTTGAAAATAGAGCTACCCTATGACCCAGCAATTGCACTACTAGGAATTTACCCCAATGATACAAATGTAGTGATCTGAAGGGGCACTGAAAGAGCCCATCAACAGATGAATGGATAAAGAAGATGTGGTGTGCATACACACACACACACACACACACACACACACACACACTGGAATATTACTCAGCCATCAAAAAATGAAATCTTGCCATTTGCAACAACGTGGATGGACGTTGAGGGTATTATGCTAAGCGAAATAAGTTAATCAGAGAAAAACAATTATCATATGGTCTCACTGATATGCAGAATTTAAGAAACAAAACAGGATCATATGGGAAGGGAGGGAGAAATAAAACCAGATGAAATCAGAGAGGGGGACAAACCACAAAAGACTTTTAATCATAAGAAACAAACAGAGGGTTGCTGGAGGGGAGGGGAGTAGAGGAACGGGGTAACTGTGTAATGGGCATTAAGGAAGGCATGTGATGTGATGAGCACTGGGTATTATATAAGACTGAAGAATCTTAAACTCCACCTCTGAAACTAATAATACACTCTGTGTTAATTAATTAAAAAAACTAAACACAAACAAAAAAATCCCTACTAAAAGAGACAGGACATGCTGGCAGACTCAGACCTACATGGGGTACAAGAATATCGGAAGAGTCAAGAATGTCTACGATTTTGGACTGAGCAACTGGAGGACTGTAGCTGTCACTGGTTGCGATGGTTTAGAGGGAGGAAGGAATCTCAGAAGCTCAGTTTCAGAATGTGGAGTTTGAGATGTTACTAAATACTCATTTGGGGTTGTCAAATAGGTGGTGGATGTGTGGTCTGGATTCTGGGGAGAGGTTCAGCTTGGAGGTAGAAGTCTGGGAGTCCTCAGCATAAACATGGCATGGAAAGCTATGGGTCCTGTTAGATCAGCCAGGCAGTGGAGGTAAATAGAAAGAAGTCCGAGGCCTGAGCCTTACTGCATGTCAACTTTTAACAGCCTGGGTGATGAGATGAGGTGGAACCAGGAAAAGAAACTGAAAAGGAGCACCAGAAAGGTAGAAGGCAGAGAACGGAAAATCCAGTGAGTGTGGTGTCCTGGAAGCCAAGTAGGGAAAGGATTTCAAGAAAGAGAAATGACTAGGAAATGACCTTCAGTTAGCAGTAAGGGAGGAAGTTATTGGTGACTTGACAAGAGAAATTTCATTATAATGTGTCCCAAAGTAAATGGCAGGAGAGAAGTTAGACGTCTGAGTATGGACACTGCTTTTTCTTTTTTTTTGTTTAAAGATTTTATTTATTTGGGAGAGACAGAGCGTGACAGCACAAGCAGGGGGAGGGGCAGAAAGAGAGGGAGAAGCAGGCTCCCCGCTGAGCCAGAGCCCCATGTGGGGCTCGATTCTAGGACCCTGGGATCATGACCTGAGCTGAAGGCAGACGCTTAACTGATTGAGCCACCCAGGCGCCCCTGGACACTGCTTTTTAAGCATTTGCTGTGACTTCTATACAACACTGTGCCTATAGTTAACGAGATGGTGCTGTGCACTTAAAACTACGGGAGGCTACCCTTGCCAGCACCCGCCCCAGCCAGCGATTCTCTGCTCACCTCCATCCAGCGAGATGCACTGCACTCGGAGGCAGACAGAGCAGGCACGGACAGAGCATTGGTGGCCAGGCTGGGACAGGGGCTGCTGTTTCTGGCACTGAACCTACCCATGCAGATTTATTCGACCCCAACAACTGTTGTAATACTTCAAAGGAACTCCTCCCAGAATACCTGGACTGCCCCAAGTCCAGCTAGCCACCACCATGCCAACTGGGAGCTCTCTGCAGTCAACAGCCAGTCTCTCCGTGATCTCCTTCTTTCTTCTACATCTCTACTGTTAAGAGACTTGGGCCAAGAAACATCTGTACTTCCCCATCTTCTAAACACAATCCAAATGGTGTCTAGACATCCAGCCCTCATTGAATCTGCTAATTCCATACCTTATTTTGTTGACACAGAAAATACTGAGGATCCCAGATTTGATTGGTTGAAGAACATGTGAAGGGTCTATTGTGCAGATGATGAACATCTATTAAATCTACTGGAGTTTCATGTGTAAGATGAAGAGACAACAACCAAGATTAGTTAAGAGATGATTTCTTTGGGGCGCCTGGGTGGCTCAGTCGTTAAGCACCTGCCTTCGGCTCAGGTCATGATCGCAGGCTCCTGGGATCGAGCCCCCCATAGGGCTCCCTGCTTGGCGAGAAGCCTGCTTCTCCCTCTCACACTTCCCCTTGCTTGTGTTCCCTTTTTCGCTGTCTCTGTCAAATAAATAAATAAAATCTTGTGAAAAAAAAAGGAGAGATGATTTCTTTAAATGCGGCTTAAGAAATATGGACATGTATAATTCTACCTTGAAGATGAGAACAGATCTTTTCTTACCTAGATATAAAGGATGGGGTGTGAACAGATCCAGTTTTCATTTGGTTCATGAAATCCTTAAGGCCATGAAACAAGTAATAGAAAAAGCTTCCATGATTCTACTTATATGTACATTAGAAGGAATTTCCAGGTGTGGCTGTAAATCCTGGATGCACTGTGTCAGCAGTCCTAATTGAACGCATATGTACTCCAGATAAAGTTTTACATTGTTAAGCTATCACTGTTTTTGGGAACTGAACTCTTTCCTCTGAGACTTCGGATTTGACATTGCATTTAATTTTGTATATAGAAACTGACATGAGCCAGGGCGATGATGGATTGGAATCTACCCCAGATTGAAGTGTAACAAGTACATTTTACGTATATACTGATCACTGATTCCTGTTCAACAACAGTGCCAGATTCACTTAGCTAAACTGATTCCAAAGAGTCGAAGTACATTGATCTCAAGAAATTTCAAAATGCTTTTTATTTCTGTATATGTTGAATACTTTTTACAATTACAAAAAGATCTGTTGTGAAGGTAAAATTGACAAATCTTTAAATTAAAAAGGCAAAATATGTGTAGGAACAAAATCATAAATCAAGTATTTGGAAGTAAAGACTGGAAGCTTGCTTACATTAAATTCCACAAATGTTTATGCTCTTTCTGCAAATACAATTTTTTAAAAACTCTGAATCAGAATAGCCACATTTGGAACACTTTCTGTTAGTCAATATTTTTAGATAGAACCAGGTCCTAAGTCTAAAGTGGGTTTGATTCTGGAAAGTAAATCTTTTCACAACTGCTTCGATGCACAGAAAGTTTTTAAAAAATAGACATTGTAAGGACTTTTGTACGCACTGATGCTTAGATGTTCCCATATCTTAATACAGCCACAGGAGCCTCGCTAACCAAAGTCATTTTTTCCTATCTTTAGGAACCTACACCGAAACAACGATATCCAACAGGTGTCAAGCTACTGTGTGTGTGAATGAACATTCTGCTTTGTTTCACACCTGAATGCTGTAATCTATTTTGGCTTATATATTTGTGTATTTATGCTTTGATTCATAGTAACTTCTCATGTTTTAGAATTGATTTGCATTGAACATAAACTGTAAATAAAAAGAAATGCCTGAAAGAGAAAAAAAAATACAGGAGGGTAGACCTCATGTAACGTATTCTGATGACCAAAAAAAAAAAAAAAAAGAGGGGCGCGTGGCTGGCTCAGTTGGTTAAGCCCGCAACTCTTGACCTCGGGGTTGTGAGTTTGAGCCCCACATTGGGTGTCGAGATTACTTAAAAATAAAAATAAAATAAAATCTTTGAGGGGCACCTGGGTGGCTCGGTCAGTTAAGCGTCTGCGTTCAGCTCAGGTCATGATCCCAGAGTCCTGGGATGGAGAACTGCATCGGGCTCCCTGCTCAGCGGTGGGTCTGAACCTCCCCCCTGCTCATGCTCTCTCTCTCTCCTGTTCTCTGTCTCTCAAATAAACACATAAAATCTTAAAAAAAGAAAAAATTAAAGAAAAGGGACAAAAGGAAACTTTTGAAGATAATATATATGTTTATTATCTTGATTATGGTGATGGTATATTCATATGTCCAAACTTATCACATTGTAAACATTAAATAAATAAATATTTGAAGTATTTGTATATTCACTATACATCAATATGATGGGGGAAAAAAAAAGAAAAATAAAGGAGTTTGCTATAAAAGGAAGAAAAGTAATGGACAATACCAGGGGGAGAAGTAGAGTCAAGGGAGTTTTGGGTTTTGCAGTTTTTTCCAGGGGAGAGAAATAATATCACATCTGCACATTTATGGGAATGATCCAATCCAGAGGCGAAACTAGGAGGCCGCAGAAGAGAGAGCTGGGAACGGTCAACCCGTCCCTGAGCATGTGTCAGGGGGTGAGACCTAAGTCCCGTGCGCTCAGGCTTAGCTGGCTGCAGAGGTGGCCCACCCACAGGCCAAGGGAAGGCACCACGTATGGGCGCAGACACAGGTAGGTACAGGGGAGAGACGGTGAATGTTCTCTTCTGATTGCTTCAGTGACCTCCGCAAAGCCAAAAAGGAGGGAGTGTTGGAAGTTCGAGGAGAGAGGAGAAAGTATAAAATAACGTAGGAGAGAGCGCGAGAGACTGCATTCGCGAAGCACAGGGTGACTGCTGGACAGTATTGCAGAAGAGACAGTATGAAGATCGGTGATCCCCAGTTTCACATGAGACCGGCTAGCGTGGTTGTGTGCTGTTTAGCTGCCTGGGGGCTGCCTTAGAATAGGTGGACCGTTGGAGTTAACTAGGGTTGTCATTTATCTAACAAGTACCACATGAGATGTGAGAAAGAGCAGAGTTGAGAGTGGATATAAACCAGTGACTCAACAGTGAACATGGGGCTTAACGAGGTAGGGAGAAAACAGAGGGACCTAAGGATGGGCATGAGGGACAGTGCAGCAGGAGTAGATCAGTGGGTAGAAGATCCAGGTAGGGTCAGAGAATGGCGAAGCTGGGGTACTGGAAGGGGTGAGCTCAAAAGTTGGAAGATGGCACTCACCAAGTACAGAATCCAGAATCTGAGGTATGACAGGGCTGCAGTGACTGGCAATGACAAGACCACGGGTATGGCCACGGCAGCGTGGGGCTGTGGTAGCGTGCGCTAGTAACTACATAAGCCCAAGTTTATTTTCTTTTTCCAAGAGGAGGGCTCAGCTGACATCTAACGACTGAGCTGTCTGACTTAGGTGCTCTGTAGCTTTATACATCTGGCTTGCGTATCCTTCCAAAAAAAGCCCTTTGAGTGGTTCATGTTTCCAAATTATAGACGAGAAAACCAAACAGAACACACACAAGTACTTTTTAAGTGGAAGAGGTATTTCATTCCTCCCAAATGTGCAATCATAAATACTTGAACTAGAGCCCTATTGAGTTTGCAAGGCAAACATGTTTCTATTTCTCCTGCCTGGCAGGTAAGAATTCATGTTGGGGTTGTGTTACATAAATATTGCATTCCCTTTCTTGTTTTTATGTTCTACAAAATGGAATCACTTATTCACCATGACTTCTCCCCCATAAAACTACTCACGAAGTAACCAGCACACAGAGTTGAACAATAAATCAAACACTCGATGTAAAACCTGGGCATTCTCCACTTACCTAAATCAATAGACTTGGGTTTGACACGTTATGGGAAAAATTAAGTTTCTCAGACAAGCGCGTCTACTCTTGAAAATCAGTAAGCAGGTGTGAAACTATTACAAAGGGAGAATGATCCTGACCGCTGTAATACATACCAGCACTCAACAGGTCATAAGAGGGAGACATCATTACTTTTTTCTTTATTAAGCATCTTTCCTTCATTTGTTTTTGAACAGCCTACAAAATCTGCTGGGACAAAACTGGGCTAAATTTCCTGACACTCAACAAGGCTTTTTTTTTTTTTTTTTTTTTTTTTTTTTTTATCAGCAATGACCACGGGGTGCTGAGATTTATTCTTTTCACTAATCGGGTCAGAAGGTGCTCATGGAGCACACATGGGATTTCTTGGCATTCTCTGCAGGGACGAGACGAGGCTGAAGTGTGTCTGAGACCCTGTGGAGACCCCCAGGCGCCTGCTCCCTTCATGTCATCGTAAATGCCAAATACAGGTGCACGGAGGCACTGTGAGAAAAGAAGAAAAAGAATGCAAAATAGCCTGCTACTTCCACGGTGAAAATCACAGCAATATATTCTGTTTTATCTTGGAGGGAGCCTCTTTGGGACAATCTGTTGATGAATTCATTGCTTCTGAGTGAATCAGTTGGGATGTTCATTTATTTGAACAAACAGACAGCATCACAAACGCTAGATAGATACGGTGACCATATCTATCGTATCTATGACTTGGGCTTTCCTCCCTTCTTGAAAAATGCCCCTCCTGCCAAAATAGGCCAATGTCCTCGGAGTCTGCTAGTTGCTTTTAGTGGGAGTGGGGTGGGTAATTTCACGCCTGTGGATTATGCTTAATAAAGTCAAATTTAGCCTTTCATGAGCATTTTCAACCTCTCGTCTTGCTCGTGTTCCCTCCACCCTGCCCATCAGGGCCTTCTGACTGCACTTGGCTCACTCCTCCTGCTATAACTAATGACAAGACCCGCAATGCAGCACAGCCCTGAAGAGCATGGGCTCAGTACCTGCATTGCTGGAGGCCTTCTCGAAAATCTGCATCTTGGACAAGTGACTTAACCTCTTTATGGTATTTTCCTTATCTGAGAACTGACCATACAACAGTATCAGTAAACAGTAAAATACATAGAAGGCTGCCTAGCTCCTAGGAGGCTTTCTGAGAGTCAGCTATCTTATTGCCAAAAATATATCAGACCTGGAGTAGTTTTCCCTAGCGTCTCTATGTCTTGAACATTTTTATCAGTTATCTACGGCTGGGAAGCAAATCACTCGGGGTTTAGAGGCCCAGATCAATAGGCATTGATTATGTCAGTTTCTACGAGTCAGGAATCTGGGACTGTTTAGCTAGGTAGTTCCACTTCCAAGACCACTCATCTGATTATTGGCAGGCCTCAATCCCTCTCCACGTGGGCCTCTCAACGGGGTTGCCTCACAGTGTGGCAGCTGTCGTCCCCCAGGGTGAGCAATCCAAGAGAAAGAGAAGAATCTCACACACACATCCTGAGAGGAAGAGGAGAGAGACCAAAAATAGCATCAGTCTTTGAAACCTAATTTGGTAGGTGATATCCTTCTCTACCATGCCCTACTCATTATCGGCAAGCCACTACATCAATCCCACACTTAGGTAAGAGATTACACAAAGGCAGAAAGCCCCGGGGATGGTCTACCATCCCACCGACTGTGGACTGATCTAGAAAGTGGCCCTAAAGTATTTTGCCTCTACATATAGAGAAAGAATATTATTTTTACCAATGAGAACAGGTTTCTAACATCTACCGTCTTGATAAACAGACAAACATGAGTTTTGTCCATAAAAATCCATATTTAACATCCAAGAAGCTAATTTGCCAAGGCCTGGTTGATGGAGGAGAGAGGACAGCAGAAAACCTGGCTTTTTCCAGACAGTGCTGATGACCACTGTGGAATACCCGGGAAACAGCACGCCAACAGATCACCCCTGGAGATACAACTTAAACAAATTGGCATATACATAATAAGATGCCGACTATATTGAAGTTTTGGTTTGGTTTGGTTTGGTTTGGTTTGGTTTGGTTTGGTTTGGTTTGGTTTGGGGGGGGAGGGGCCAAGGAAGTGGAAGAGAGAGAATGCCAAGCAGGCTCCACACCCAGCATGGAGCCCAACACAGGCTCAATCTCACACCATGAGAGTATGACCTGAGCTGAAATCAAAAGTCAGATGCTTAACTGACTGAGCCACCCAGGTGCTCCCACACTGAAGTTTTTTAAAGTAAATTATAGGGGTGCCTGGGTGGCTCAGTTGGTTAAGCATCTGCCTTCAGCTCAGGTCTGATCCCACGGTCTTGGGATTGAGCCTGCTTCTCCCTCTGCTCCTTGCCCTGCTCACGCTCGTGCTCTCTGTGTCAAATAAATAAATCTTTAAAAAAATTAAAAAAATAAATTATAGACTTTTAACATCTTCCTCTAAGATTTTCTATAAGTCCTACCCAAGTCCTACACCTACGAAAACCCCTAATTTAAAAAAATATGGCTGTAAGTAAAAGCATAAAAGAAAATATAAAAAGTAAATGGTAGACCTTACATATTTTTCTAACTTACATGAGTCTCAGAATGGAAAATCCAGACAAGTGGAATGTCTGTGTTGAATCTCACTGCACAGTAGCTCAAAGATGAGAAAGTACTTTGTTGACTTAATAAAGCTCCCTTTGGCAGTTCGAACAGCCGAGGTGGCATTTCTGCTTCAGAGACATCTGAGGAGTTGGTCTTCCACCAGCTCTCAAATACAACTGAGGAAAAGGGAGGCATCCAAAACTGATAAAATGGGAGCAACATGAAAATTTTCTTTAAGTTTAAAAACAAAGGTTTTAAATAAACAAAAGCATATTATCCATGCTATAATCTCAAATACAGGAGAGAAAAGCCTGAGTGATAAAATTTTGCTTTTCTTCAATTTCTATTTTTCTGAAACAAAACTAGAATTGGTAGTATTATCATTGATGTTTTACCAATGATAACAGAGAGGTTAAGCAACTTGCCTAGGGTCACACAGCTCATAGGTAGCATAGCTGGGATTTGAAACCAGGCAGTCTAGCTCCAGTGTCAGCCCCTTTAGCCTCCATACTCTGCTGCCAAGGAAGACAGTAACAGAAGGAAGTGAAATCAGAGAATTCTACATGGAAGAGGTGGCCTTTAAAAAAAATATTTCCACAAGAACAAAATCCTGAGTAAGAGAGCCATTTGTTTTTCTCAAAATGGTGGGAAAATGTCTGCATCAACAGAAGGCCCTCTTCCGTTTTCCACCAATGTCACAACTGAGAGGGTTTATGGGAAATTTGGAGAGTCAGTGAAGAGCAAGAAAACAGATTATAGCAGTTTACCATTATCGTTCTAGACATTATCTTCTTCTGGAAGGCAGTCCCAGGGTCTGAATCGATACATATTCCTGTTTGTATCCTCAGTTTCAGGAGATAAGAACAACTTTCATATTATGTACACATCTGTGTCAGAAAGGAAGTGCCAGATTTTTCTGACACCAAGCAACCTTTTTACAGTCAAACGTACCACTGTCAAATAGAATCTCTGGGATGGTGAAAATGTTCTACATTTGCTCTATTCAATACAGTCACCACCAGTCACATGTGGTTATGGCACACTTAAAATGTGGGTAGTGTGAATTTTTTATCTTATTTTAATTAAATTTAAATAGCCATACGTGGGCTGCAGAGATCGTAATATGAATTCAAATTCTTCCAAAACCTCTGGTGTGGCCCCCGGGGAATGGGTGGTGTATAGACTGGTCAGCCGAGTTCTCAAGAACTGCAGCTTGTGGACTAATAGGCAGGATTTGCTTTGAGACTGGAAGTGGCTTGCCATAGCAATTTCCTCAAGTTCAGGAAATACAAAGTTGGAAGATAACTGAATTCCAACTTACAAGCTTTCTAGAGTGAATTTTAACTGCCCATTGACACTGAAAGTCCAACGTGGAAAAACTATATTCAGGGGCGCCTGCGTGGCTCCGTTGATTAAGCATCTGACTCTTGATTTTGGCTCAGGTCATGATCTCAGGATCCTAAGATCGAGCCCCAGGTCAGGCTCTGCACTCAGTGGGGCGTCTGTTTGAGATTCTCACCCTTTCTCTTCCTCTCTAAAATGAATAAGTATATATAGACGTATTTTTAAAAGCTCTATTTAGTGGCACCCAGGTGGCTCAGTTGGTTAAGCAGTTGCTTTCGGCTTGGGTCATGATCCCAGGTTCCTGGAATCCAGTCCCAGCCTGCTTCTCCCTCTCCCTTTGCGCCTCCACCGTGCTTGTGCTCTCTCTCTCTCAAATAAATGAATAAAGTCTTTAGGGAAAAAAAAAAAACTCTATTAAAGCATGCATGCACACACGTAGTTTAATAAACAATTTTTTGAAATGCAATAGCCGTGTAAATAGAGGACAAGTTGTACCTTAATTTTGAACTTTGGAGTTTGGAAGAAGTGTTCACTATTGGAAAAAATGCATCATTTAAAGGCAACACACTGGTTTTGAGTGATCAGTCCACACCCCAGGATCAGTGTGCATTTGAAGCTGTCCTCCTCATGCTGATACCACACACAGGTGTAAGCATTTGGCTCCACTGTGCCTTTCTGAAGAGTCATGTCTATACATTTACATATGGAAACACTGATTATTTTATTATAAATTACTTTTCCTTCAGCTTTCCTTTATCACGTGTGTGTGTTTAAATTATGTGTGTAGATAGATCATCTTATCTGTGGGTTTGATTTTAGGATTGTAAAGGAAGCATTATCAAATATTTGCAATAAAAAGGATACTTTGGGTTTCAAGTCTTGAGAGCCTTTGCCCTTGCGTGTGCTGGCCTGCTGCTGGCTTTGCTGGTTCTCATGTCAACACTCCAAGGATGTTGTCATCTTTGGAAACCCTCGCTTCCAAGCAAGTACCACCTCCTTAGAAGTTTCCATTCACACAGAGCTGTTGGTTAGTTTAGCCCCTCTGTTTCTACACAGGGTACAGACTCTTGGGATGTGTGGGCATTTTCTAATAATATATATATTCCCCACTACCCCTTAAATTTTCTGAAGGCCATCTTGTAGCCAAAAGAGATGATAAATTTCACTGCCCACATTTGAGTAGGTACTTATAATCAAATTAGTCAAGGATTCACCTGAGGTGACAATGTTCAAGTTTTAATAACATATTCCTAAAGCTCATGTATTCTATGAACTCAACGTCTGATAAACATTGGTCTATCCAATTTGATTGTAATCTTGATCACTGTTAATAAGAGAGATCTACATAACAGAGACCAGATAAATGGATGAGGAAAAATACCTATGACTAGATTTTTTTTACTATATCCCAATCAATATTCACATCATTTTAAACTATTTTTCTTTCTTCCTCTTTTTCTTTTTTCTTCCTTTCTCTTTCTTCTTCTTCCTCCTCTTCTTCTTCCTCCTCCTCCTCCTCCTCCTCCTTCGTCCTATTATTATTTTAGTCTATGTCAGAATGGATACTTTCCTTCTTTCCTTTCCCAGAATCCAGTTTATACTGAACTTCCCATTGTGGTTCTGCATTCCATCTTTCACTGACTACAAAATACTTCAATCTCTCCTATACTTCTCTGAATCAGCTTTATTCTTATGTTGACTCACTCGTTCATGAATTAAATAAGTTTTTTGACTCATGTTTATTCTATATTTGTGCGGGAGTCATATTATTAGCTTTTGCAATCTATACTTGGAAAGTTTGGGATGGATGGAAAGTTTGCAGTCTATACCTGGAAAGTCACTGAGATGTCCAAGTGGAGTCACTTGCTGGGACTAATTAAACTGCCTTAGAATTGCACCACATGGGCTGCTTAAGCCTAGTCATGTGTCAGTGGAATTTTCCTCCACTGACTCTCTTCCTCTGTTTCCTTTTCTTTTCATTCTGTATATTTGTTTTTGTATCTTTTCTTGGCCAAATCTATTAATCTGTCCACATCTTGTCTAACTTGCATTTGGAGTTATTTCTCTTTTCATTACTGGGTCCAGGAACCAGTGGGTAAAGGACAGTTGTATGCTGGAAAATGTTTAACAATTGGCTCTTTGAGGTGGCATAGGGGCTGATTTTCCAGTGTCTACTGATTTCTGTGTTATAAATACTTCCAATATGGCCAATGATAAGCTAGCAATGTGATGTCACTGAATGCAAAGTTAGGAAGCGCCAAGCACAATCTTGTAAGCCAGTGCAGCCAGCTGCCACACAGAGCTGGTCATATTCCTGAGTATATTCTCAAGTCCTTAGAAAATAGTGGTTGGGCCACATTCTCTTCTATAATATGGTCCAGGAATTAGTGCGTAATGGACTTCGAGGCTGGTCAAGAGAGCACCCTGTGTATATGTGAGTCTGTGACACACATGGCTGATGATTTACTCCTCATTATTGGCAGTAATTATTGTAATAACTGACAGTCTGGTTTTATCACCTGCTCCTTTAGTATTCTCTCTCATGAAGATGAGGATCAATTTTCTGTTGGGTGAAATGTGACAGACAGAGAATATGGTCTGTTAGCCTCTTTTGTTTCTCTGTTCATCTAAATCAATTAAGAAAGTATTTTACACCC
The DNA here is from genome assembly GCF_024610735.1 of Ursus americanus. Taxonomy (NCBI): domain Eukaryota; kingdom Metazoa; phylum Chordata; class Mammalia; order Carnivora; family Ursidae; genus Ursus; species Ursus americanus. Next base: position 24,087,966 of record NC_142151.1, on the reverse strand, counting down.
GCTGGGAAGGAGACGAGCTCTTTGAGATCTGACCAAAGAGTTTTGTGCTTCTGTCTTGGCTTTTGACTGTACCTATGAATGAGAACTGAAAGTAAAAATTCTCTGATGCCTGTGTGTCTATCATTGAGAACAGTCTTTGCCTCTTTTTGACGAAAGGTGAAATATTAATAAATTAGATTATAAAGCATTAATAAATTATATTATAATGTCCTTAAAAATGGGATCTGGGGCAATTCCTTAAAAGAGTCAATCTGCCAAGACTCAATTAGAAGAAATAATGATATGAATAGGCCTGTATCTATTTAAAAAAACTGAATAAAAAATTAATAACCTTCCAAAACAGAAAACTACGGGTCCAGACAGGTTCACTGGTAAATTCCAACAAACATTTTAGGAATAAATTATACTAATTCTCTACAATCTCTCTTGGAGGATAGAAACAGAGAGAGTACTTCCTAACTCATTCTATAATGCCAGAATTACCCTACTACCAAAACCAAAGACATTACAAGAAAACTGCAGACCAATATCTCTTATGAAATAGATGCAAAATCCTCAACAAAATATTAGCAAATCAAATTAAAAAAAAGTATAAAAAGAATTATATATCACAACCAAGTGGTATTTATGCCAGGTATGCCAGGTTGGTAACAATATTTGAAAATCGATTGATATAATCCGTCATTATCAGTAGACGAAACAAGAAAGCCCACATGATCATGTCAATAGATGCATGAAAAATATTTGACAAAATCCAATACCCATTCGTAATAATAGTAATAAAAACCTCTCAGGAAATTAGGAATAGAGGGGAAGTTTACTATTTTGATAAATACCATCCTCAAATAATATTATACTTAATGGTGAGAAGCTTAAAGAATTCTCACCAAAATCAGATACAAAGCAAGGATGTCGTCTCCCACTATTCCTTTTCAACATTGTACTGGAAGACCTTGATAATACAGTAAGAAAATAAAATAAAAGTTATACAGATTGAGAAAGAAGACATAAGATCATCTTTGTTCACAGATGACATGATCATCTATGTAGAAAAATCCAGAAGTATCTACAAAAAAAGTCCTGAAACTAAGTAATTATAGCAAGGTTTTAGGGTACAAGGTTAACATTAAAAAGTCAATTGCTTTGAACCAACGTATACCAGCAATGAATAACTGGAATTTGAAATTTAAAAACATAATGCCATTTATATTAGCAGCCCAAAATGAAGTACTAAGGTATAAAATTGACAAAATATGTATAAGATCTACATAAGGAAAACTACAAAACTCTGATGAATAAAATCAAACAAGAAACTAAAAACAGTTGTCCCCTCTTATCCACAGGAAATACATTCCAAGACCCCCCAGTGGATGTCTCAGGCCACAGATAGAACCAAGCCCTACGTATCCTACACTGTTTTTACTATACATACATATATATGATAAAGCTGAATTTATAAATTAGGCACAGTAAAATAGTAACAACAATAACTAAAAAATAAAATAGAATAATTATAACAATGTGCTGTAATAAAAGTTATGTGAATGTACACTCTCTCAAAGTATCTTATTGTACTGTATTCACACTTCTTTTTTGGGGGGGTGCAAAAATGTGATTTTATTAAAGCACAGGGACAGGACGTGTAGGCAGAAAGAGCTGCCTCACCCTTCTTGTGATGATGTCAGATGATAACGTGCCTATATGACGAGATAGGTAAGATGAATACGTGGCATTGTGATGTAGCATTAGGCCGCTATTAACCTTGGTTTAATCCAAATTTTAGAGGTGTAGGGGTGCCTGGGTGCCTCAGATGGTTACGCGTCTGCCTTCGGCTCAGGTCATGATCTCCAGGTCCTGGGATGGAGCCCCATGTAGGGCTCCCGGCTCAGCAGGGAGTCTTCCTCTCCCTCTCTGTCTGCTCTCCCCCTGCTCATGCTCTCTCTCTGCATCTCTCTATCTCAAATGAATACATAAAATCTTTAAAAAAAATTTTTAGAGGGGTAGTAGCTCTGGGAGATGAGAAAGTCTAGGTCAGTTGTGTCCAAGGGCAGTATGCATATAGTGGCTCAGGCACTTCTTAAATGCAAATGTTGCAGCTTTACCCCTACGCTTCCCTCCCAGCAGCTCTGATTCAGCAGATCTGGGATGCAGCCTGGGGTGAGCATCTTTAAAAGGAGTCAAGGGTATAACTATGTACATGAATGGCTTACTTAAAGTAAAAATAAAGATTACCTAGATCCTAGGGTGTTAGTCTTCATTTGAAGGCCTAAGGAACTGATAAGATTTTAGAAGGAGAGAAACTTGTGAACCATGTAAGGAAGTCTTCAGGCATTTTGAAATGGAGCATCTGAGCAGGTGGTAAATGGTAGCGTTGAGAAGCCTTATAGGAGAATGACTTGAACTTAACTTTATGTGCTTTAAGCAAGATCTTCAGAACTACCAGTCAATTGGTTTGGCTAAAGAAGAGAATGTTTGGGCAGTGATGATTTAGTGAAAAGTCCTTTCGGTTATAGAAAAGCATCCTACCGAATAATAAAAAGAACAAAACAACATTAGATGGGAGAAATTGAAAGTAATAATAATAGCTAATGTATACTGAACATTTAACTATGTGCCAGGCACATTCTAATTACTTTGTGTGTATTAGCTCTTTTGGTCCTCATGAAAGCTGTAGGGTTTTTAGTCTCCATTTTATAGGTAAAGAAAATAAGATGTCACACAGACACCAGTTAAGATGCTAATATCCAGCTGGGAGATGATGAGGGTTTGAAGTAAGGCATTAATGAGCATTAAGAGCAAAAGACAAATTTGAGAAATAGTAAAGAGAAAAAAATTATGGAAATTATAAATGATGAAATTGGTGGAGAGTGAAGGAAAGATAGGATCTGAAGTTGACTGGCAATTGTTTGGGCTACTAGTTAAAGAGTATTGTTACTGAGAAAGATAGGAAATGCAAAAGGAGCCTACCAAGCATGCAACATATGGTAGGCCTGTGTGTGTGTGTGTGTGTGTGTGTGTGTGTGTGTGTATACTTGTTGAGAAAAGGATTTGAGAGTAAATGTAAGTTAATTATACATAAGATAAAAATTTCCTACTGAGTTGGAGATGCCTCTGGATCAAACACATGGGAATGTACATGGGAAATATGAGTAAAGAGTTCTTGAAGCAAGTGGCACTGGAGTAGAGGTATTGTTAAAGTCAAGGAATGCTTTCAATGGTAGTAATAAAATACCTGACCAATAGTGACAAGGCAATAAAGACACCGAATTATATCATAAAACAGACATCTTGAACATGGGCAATTCCGGGTTTGGGAAGGTGGCTCAACAGCCCAGGCTCGCTCTCTGCTTTGCCATCTTCAATATATTGGCTTTTGATTTTGGGTTTGTCGCTCATGATTGCAGGATGGCTGTTGGCAGTTCCCTGAAACACAAATCTATAAACAAAATTTAAAACTGGAGAAGGGAATGGCACCAGCATGTTCTCCTTGCCTGACTTTTTTGTTGTTTTCTGATCAGAAGGTAAAATCCTTCTTAGAAGTACTTAGATACTTCCCCTTAGGCCTTATTGATTAGAACTTGGTTCATTGGTCCTCCCTAGCTCAAGAGTGTGGGAAAACAGCTATATTGAAAAGTAAAATGAGATTGTCATTGCTGCTTTAGATTAATAATCATTCATTCCTCAGAACTAAGCATATTCTGCGCCCCCACCCTAGAAAAAAATAAGGGTTTTGCTAGAAGAAGAAAGAGGGGGAAATGGTGTTTGGGTAGTTAAATAACAGTATCAGCCGAAGAGGAACTCACCCTTGGAGAGCATTTAAGATCAATGGGAAAAAAGTTGAGGACAGAGGATGAAATCCCGAGGGAGAACAATATCTAAAGAGCTATTAAAAGGTAGAAGAGGACATGATGGGATTGAAAAGGCATAGTCTGAAAATGTCCACTCTCCGTTGAGAACCACAAGTCTCTATAGCAAGTCTTCAGGAAAGCCTGTAAGAGGACAACAGCAGTTGAAATGGATCTTGAAGATTGGATATCATTGAGACAAGCAAGCTGGGGGAAAAGAAATTCCAAGTAGTGTTATGTAAAAGCAATGATGGAAGATTTCCCATGTGCTTAGGCGCACAGCATGTGCTCTAGTCTGGCTCATGTGAAAGCATTTGAGTGCAAGTTTAACATTCTGATGAGTAGGGGGGAAATCTAATCAGAACTGAGGACTAGGAAGATTACTGGCCATCTGGGTGTTGGGTGGATTAGGGTGAGGGGAGACTGAAGGCTGTTGGAGAGGGATAACAGTAATTCAGGGGGAAGGCATAACAAAATGACTAGAGTAGGGCAGTGAGAGTGGGGACAGAATGGGAAGACTAGGAGACCTTGTGGAGATAGAATTGGGAAGTCTTGGTGATAGATGGATGTGGGGGGCTCATATCTTTCCCTCCTACTTTAAATGCTACTCGTGAAGACATGAACTGTATTAAAGTTTGGAGCCTGGATGACTGCGAGGATGTTGGTGGCATCAGCAGAAAGAAGGAAGATAACAGGAGAAGGAGGCTTAAGAGGGAAGATTATGTGCTTAATTTGGACCAGTTGGGCTTGAAATAACAGTGATGAACCAGATATGGGCCTTTGGAAATAAAGTTCTGGAGATCAGGAAAGAGATTAGAATTAGAGGCATATAGGGTGCCTGGGTGGCCCAGTCAGTTAAGCGGCTGCCTTTGGCTCAGGTCATGATCCCAGGGTCCTGGGATCAAGCCCCATATTGGGCTCCCTGCTCAGCAAGGAGCCTGCTTCTTCCTCTCCCTCTGCCTGCTGCTCCCCCTGCTTGTGCTCTCTCTCTCTCTGTCAAATAAATAAATAAAATCTTTAAAAAAAAAGATTTAGAGGCATAGTTTTGTAAATTATCAGACTAGAAGTGACAGTTGAAATCACCTAGGGAAAGAGTATAAAGCAAGGAGATACAAGGTCAGATACATGTGGGATCACTATCTTGCCTACATCTAGAAGGCATGAGAAAAAAAAAAGAGTTGGGATTATAATTAAGAAAAAAGGACCTGCCAGAAAGACTGGAGAATATTCGGAATAGCACAGTGTCATGGAAGGGAAGGGTTTCAAGGACAGAGTGGCCAGCTTTATGAGTCAGTTTGGGAGGTGCCCTGAAAGACTATAGAGAACTAGTGGGAAGATATACAGCATCCTTTCAACACAGATGGGAACTAACTTCTTTTTAAAAGCAACTGGAAGAGGCGTGCCTGCTGACTCAGTTGGTAAAGCATGCAGCTCTCAATCTTGGAGTTGTAAGTTTGAGCCCCCACATTCGGTGTAGATTATTTAAAAATAAAAATCTTAAAAAAAAAAAAACAATCTGGAAGAAAGATTCCATAAATTCTCCTCAGACATTTTTCTTTTTCTTTTTTTTAATTTTTAAAATTTTAAGTATACTCAACGCCACACATGGGCTTGAACTCATGACCACAAGATCAAGAGTCACACACTCCACCAACTAAGCCAGCTAGGCACCCCAGATTTTGTTCTTGGTTAATAAGTGATGTTTTTAATATTCTAGAATATCTTTTGTTGTACCTTCATTTTATATCCTTTGCTTAATACTCACAGAAGATGAATGGCTGGTACTTGTTCTATGGTGACTGGGATTGAAGGATTTGTAGGAAATATGTGGGCCATACAAAGGAAGCCTTTAATACTAGGCACTGTGTGTGTATTAACTCGTGTCTCTCTTATAACATACTTCCAAATTAGCTACTCCTTTCCTTGTATTAGTGATTTTTTAAAAACTCAATCTGTGTTTCAGAGAGGTTAAACAACTTGTTAAAGGTTGTACATTACAAATCAGTGCAACTGGGGATGCAAATTCAGATCGGAATCTAAAGCCAGTGCTTTTCCCTAATCTATGTCATTTGTTTGACGATCATTTATCAAATAGCTCCTTGGTCTTCTTTTAACTTAGTCTGGAGATTGCTGTAGGATTAGGCTTGAGTCTGATTTGTTCTTTGAGGGACCTAAACAAAGAATCAAACTAAAAGTGTGAAAGAGTTGTAAAAACACTAACCTTTTTTTCCTCTTTAGCTAGAAATAGTTTACCCAAAGATTATTAAGTTACTTAGTGGCAGTTACTTAGTGGAAATTACTACTTCTTCCATGGTCGATGGGAAGTCTTTGGGTATTTACCCTTTCCCTCCTTGGCTACCACCACTCGTAGGATCATCCAACTTGATTTTCTTCCATTTTTGATGGGGTAGCCAACTCTCTCTGATTAGTGAGTCTAATTTTACATGGGAATGAGGTTCTAGAAGATGTACAATAGGCTAAAAATAAGTCCAATGGGTCCAAAACATCCTGGAAAAACCTACATTTCCCATAAAATACAGTATAAATGATTTTTGAATATTGAACTTGGAGTGTGTATGTGTACATATACGTGTACATATATTTCATATGTATATGAAATACAAAAAAAAAAAACACTTTGCAGTATTTTTCATTTTGAGAAATAGAGAGGAATGATTTTCTTCTCCTAAATTTGTAGAGTGGAATTTTAGAGTAGACTTCCCTCTACTCTTTATGACAGAAAGCAACATTACCTTCTGCTAATTCTCTTTCCCAAGTCTGAGGAACTGAGAGTATTTGTGTTTTTCTTCCTCTAGATAAGATTTTGTAAGATTCAGAAGAGAAATTCTGCAAGTAGTTGTTATATAATTTTTGTAATGTTACAACAACAGACGTTGCTCATAACAGTGATGAAAAATGGAGCTCAGCTCTCTGGGGCTCTGAAGTCAATCTCAAAGTTAGTGTCCCTGGGGACTGTTAGAAATTCTGTCTTCCTCAAGCACAGTCACAGGCACTGCCTACTGGTAAAGATATGGAATACATCAAGTTTTGAGAATTCAGCTGCCTTTAATATCAAAATTTTAACCGTGATTGTCTTGAAGTTTAGTGCTGCTGGCAGAGTAACAGTTTTGGCTGATGATGACCTTCTTCATTTGAAAAAAGCACTTTTGGTGTCTGGGAGGGAAGCTTTGGGAGAGTTTACATGTAACAATGAGGGAGAACTGTGGGACCCTCCTCTCAACATTGGAGGGAAAAGGGAGGACGACATGGCCAGATTGTTCTCATACTCTTCTGGGGGTGTTATTCCCTAATTCCTCTTTCATTTTTAGCTTCTCTTAAAGCTCAATATACCCCCTTTCTCTCTTCCTCTGTTGCTAACATTGAGCAAGGGACAGGGCAGGCTAGGTAGGGAGAGATAGGTAGGGGGCTATGTGACCAGGCTCACAGAAATCCCAGAAATGCTGAGGCCTAATGAAACCAGAGATAAGGCAACATAACCAGACAAACCATGCTTTGTCTTGAACACCAGAGATGAGATATTCAAAGGAGAAGTAATCGTGGTGCTATCAGTGGTGACATCAAGAAGATTGAAGTTCCCTGGTCAGTTTTCTATAAAAGACTGACCATAAAAACCCTCTGTGGCAACCCACTCAGGACCCCTCTCACTGTAGAGAGCCTTCGTTCTGTTCTCACTTTCCCCTAATAAACTATCACTTCACCCTTTTGTGTCTGAGATTCATTCTTCGACTCCGGGAGACAAGAACCGTGCAACATTCCTGGTGCATTGGCTGGGAAAATCATCCCACTTCCTCCATCAGTAGATGAGTAATGTGGGCTCTTTTTGTTCTGAGAGACTTATCTCCCCTGCTTAGCCCTCCTCTTTCGTAAAACACGGAGCACCTGTTGGCCATGTAAGAGCAACTAGCGTGGCTCCCGATCTTAAAGACTCAAGTGACAGGCTTCTGGGAACTACTTGGTTAATCCCCCTGTCTTGTGGGAAGGGAATGTTGGCCCGTCCTAACCAGCTCACGTATCCTCTTACTTCATACGTTTTTTCTCAAATGGCTTCTCCTTTTCTCTGGGAACTCTGTTTGTATTAGGGCCTCATCTACTGATAGGTCATCAAGTATATAGGAGAAAGGATGCTTGGGCGCTTTACTGCCAAAAATAAACCAAACATTTAATTGGGCTTTTGCTTACTAGAGCCCTGGGCGCAAACACAACAAAGGGGAGTTCCATATGAGAACTTCGAAGATACACGGGACAGACTTCCCCCTAACTAATTACAGGCCTCATCCAGGGAGGGCACATAAGGACTGGTCATCCAGTGCTCTGAGCCTGCCCCTGGACATCATAAACGACCATAGGGTTTCCAAGACACGTAAAAGGACGGAGACCAGCTCTGGAGGTCACAGCCCAGGGAAGCCTCCTCCACAAGCAGCACATATCTGCCCACAAATTCCTAGAGAGCAGTTTGCATCCTTGACTATGGTTGAGCTACCTACAAGATTATAACGTCTTTCATTCAGTGTTAGCCCAGAGGAGGGGGAGGGTCGGGTGCTGGGTGCAGGTCACCAAGGGATACCTTGGCTAAGGGACAGAGAGCTGATATGCAGGGATGCCTTCATAGTCACCTCTCTGTGACAGGTGCAGGGTACTACCAGAATCATGACATGGGAAATAGGCTATCCTTCACAGGGACTCCTCTGGACTGTGTACTGCAAAATTGGGTAATATGCCCCTGTAAAATTTTTCTATTGTCTTCCATGGGTTAAAAATGGCAGGTTCTTCAAGGCAAGGTAAAATAAGGTGTGACCTTTGCGGCACAACCTCCACGGCAGTTGTCTTCTTCAGTTCCCAAGGACTCTCCCTTTGGGATGCCTTTTAACCCACCGGAAACCATTTGGTTTGCAAAATTTAGGAAAGGACTGAGCTCAGGTAACACTACATTGCCTCAGTGGGATCTATCAGATCTCTTCTGCAAAAAACAGGGCTTTATACCAGGACCCTGGCCTAAGGGCCTCTTGCAGAATGTTTTTGCCCAAACGTGTCTGACTAGTAAATGCCCTCCTGACCTATGGGGCGATAATTATCCAAATAGGCCTCCTCAGAATAAACCCAGGTTGCTTGAGGAAACACAGGCCATCCCTAACAAAGGGGACACTTACTCTCTCTTTCTCACTGCTCCTCCTAATAGATGTGGGGGCTTCTCCCTCATTTATTTTCTAGGTTAATGGCTATAATTGGAACCAACTGTCTCTGGTTAGTCTACCTCAGGATGGGGACTTCGCAGAATATTACCAAGCGGCTGCCGAAATTCCCTTTGTTTTGGGGAAATGTTTTCTGTTTTCTTCGGCTGGACATGGACTGCCTAATTCCACTTGGTGGTGGAAAAACAAACTAACGAAAATCTGCATCTGCTCCTTTGTCCAAGCCAACAGGCTTTTAGGACCAGGAACCTTCTTTCTCTGCCTTCTGGCAGCACTCTGCCTCTTCTGCCTGCCCGTCCCCCTCTTGTTTCTGCACCCCCTTGGATGCAGCCTGCATACACGGCCCACTTCAGATTTGCCCACCAGGGCAGGGTCTCAGGTAAAAATTAACAATGGTGAACAAACAGACTTTTAAAATAGGATCCAGGTGGAATATAATTTGGTATTTAAACTAACTTTATTGGCTTAATTAAGATAGATATATCTTTAAAGTTAGCAGTATTAAATGTGAAACTTTTATTCTACCAAGATTTACTGTGGGTCAAATAAGCTCGTGTTACCTCTTTTGCAGTTTGTCAGCAAAAAGATGACTTAAATTGATAGTTAATTATCTGTCTCAAAGTTTTCATAGGTAATTGTTAAGACAGCTTTCAAAGTCTTTGGTAACCTGAAATTTTAAAGTTTTGCTTGGATGATAAGTGGGATTAAATTCATTGGACATCTAGGTCTTTTGCAAAGAGGATAAAGTGCTAAAGCATTGATTACTAGATGTAGGTTTGTGTTTTTGACTTACTATTGCAAAGAATTAAGGATATTTGGGTCTGTTGGTAAACATGCTTTGTGTGTAACCAGTTGGTAAATTTGCCGCCAATGGGCTACTACTTAGTTTTCACTGGAGACAGGTTTCTAAGAGTTAAAACTCTGCTAAATGAAATTAAGGCTGATGGAAATAAGGGAAGCAACTCCACGTGGAAAAGTAGGAGATATGTAAGAAAGATATGAGGAATGGGAATGCACTTTTGTTGAAGGTAAAAGAAAGTAATTGTGTCCTAAATGAGACTGGTTGTTTGGAAAGAAATGGCTTGGGACAAAACCTGAACGCAAAGGAAAATTGTAGAAGGCTTGTGAAGGGAATCTTTGGAATTTTAGGTGTGGTCAGGATGGACTAAGATTGAAGTAAATGGATTTTAAAAGTATGTTGTAATAAGACTGAAAGTCTGCTTTCTTCTCCGCGAAAAAGACAAAAGTTTTGTTGAATTGTTGGACTGTTCTTGATAAGAAAATGTAAACTTTTTCTCTTTTCTTTGTCTGCCCAGAAAAACCAGTTTCTCTATTTTGCCTTTATCAGGTCTTTTAATGATCCCTAATCCTATTTAGGCATGTGCTTTAAAACTTTCTAAGGTTTTGGGGCGCCTAGGTGGCTCATTTGGTTGAGTGTCTTACCTTTGGCTCAGGTCGTGGTGCTACAGGATTTCTTTTCCTTTAGTGCCCGTAGTTCTTGGTTCCATCGCTTTGAAGAACGAAGAGGTAGACCAGACAGAGTGGTGGGCAGCAAAGCAAAGTTTACGGATGACAGACATTAAAGAGGGCACATGACGTAATGAGCCCTGGGTATTATGTAAGATGGATGAAACACTGACCTCTAGCTCAGTAACCAATAATACATTATATGTTAATTAATTGAATTTAAATTTTAAAAAATGAAAAAAAAAGAATTTACAAAAAAAAAGCAAAGTTTATTGAGCTATAATAAAGTTTATTGAGTGAAAGTACAAAGCTCTCCAAGAAGGAAGAGACTTGAGAGGGTTGCCAATTTTGCATTTAAATCTAGGGTTTTTATGGGCTCTTTGGTGTGGACTGCTTTAATCTGATTAATCCCCCGTGTGCCTGTCACCCAATCAGGTTTTTGTCCATTCACGTGGGAAAGGGTGGAGGTCTCCTTCCAGGGTGGTGTAAATTCCCTTTAAGGGTGGTTTCCTCTGGTCCCTGCCTGCCTTTCTTCAGATTGGCCTTCATTACTGGGATGGAGCCCGGCTCAGGCTCCCTGCTCAGTGGGGAGTTGGCTTCTGTCTCTCCCACTGCCCCCGACCATGTGCACATGCATCCACGAGCCCGTGTTCTCTCTCTCTCTCTCAAATAAATAAAATCTTTAAAAAAAAAAAATTCTAAAGTTTTAACAAACTTCCCTAAGATTTAAATTGTAAACAAAGTCTTGTTGACTAATTAGGCTTGTTTATTTGGTATGTTACCTTCTGGTATAAGGTCATCATCACTAGATATTCTGGTTATCGAAGTGTTATGTGTCATAGAAATAACTGAATTTCCTTGTCAATTGCATCATAATGACCTCTGATATCAGATCATTAACAAAGTCCATTTCTGAGTTCTTGCCATTTATAATTGTTCTTACTCTCTTGTAAGATGAGTTTCATCTTCAAGGAGATTACTAAACAGGAGTTTCAGGACAAATAAAGGTATTCAATATCTTTAAGATCATAAAACTGAAATGCATAAGAATTTCCAGAACTAACTAAAAGCTGCATTCAAAAGGAACAAGAATTAGTAATATGGGACTGAATGAACTAAAAAGATGATTATAGTTTTGTCACTCCTGTTTGAAACATTGCTGGTTCTTTAATATTTGCTCTTCTAGATTAAGGAAACTTTCTCTTAAGATAGCTGTGACTTATAGAAATACGATAAAGTATTCATTTGTGAACAAATTCAAGCATTTAACTTTTCTCTCTACCTGAACCCTCTGAAATTCAAAAGGTCTCAGTAAGCTTTTTTCCATGGCAATCATAGTCATTTGCATAAGTTCAATAAGAATCTGTTCTCCTTTTAACAGGACACCATTGGGAACATTGGTTATTTTACTAAGGCTTTGACTGGAATCTCATATTTGAGAGAGACATGCATAGATTCAGATATGATCAAACAGCTTTAGCGAACTAAGGTTGACTTTATGAAACACGGAGCCATAAAGCCTTAGAAATGTTGGCCTGATCCTTGCTTACAGAGTTCCCAGCAGCCTTACCAGGTGAGTAAAGAATGTCATTTCCTGGCAGGTGCAGGAACATCAGGCTATATTGGGGACCTTGGAAGAAGAATTTACCAAATCTACAGGCATTGCAGGCAGGTCTGATGGCAAGTACTTGGCTTGGCTTCGGGCCTAGAGATTCTACTCAAAGTTCAATCTAAATTCCTTATAAAAGTTCCAGCAAAGCAGACTTTAAAAGACCTATATGGCTGGGGCGCCTGGGTGGCTCAGTCGGTTAAGCGTCTGCCTTCAGCTCAGGTCATGATCCTGGGGTCGTAGGGCCAAGCAGGGCTCCCGACTTGGCAGGGAGTCTGCTTCTCTCTCTGCCCCTCCCCATGCTCATGTTCTCTCTGTCTTTCTCAAATAAATAAATAAAATAAAATAAAGATATATATGGCCAATTGCTATTCTTGCTGAGTTTAGTGAGTAATTAGGCCAGGTTTGTTAAAACTGGACTTGCTTTGCAAACCAATTCATCCTGATTTGGCTATCTCTGATTAAAGATGAGGATTATTACTGAGTAAAATTATGTTTCAATAACCCACCTTTGTGGATGTTAAATTCCAGTTCTGATTGTCTTTAAATGTTTGTTGTTTGCCTAAACTAGACAACTCGAGGTCAGCTTCAAAAAATTGCCCCAAAACTCATGTATGGACAGTCTTTGTGCCTGTTCCTCTATGGGCCATTCAAAAGGATCCCTCAACCTCCTTGGAAGACACTTCCGCTTATTTATGTGAACCAACTGAAGATCTCCAATTCTTAATATGGGCACATAATCCACTAAGAAGGTAATCCATACATTACACTTAACCATCCTATGGACTATACTCTAGGCCACCTTGGCCTTTAAATGTACTATCTTAACACCTGAAATCATTAATGTAACTCTAGGGATGTCCCTGACTCTTACTTGTTGGTCCGATTGTTCCCACCAGTTGGTCCAATAGTATGGAAAAAAAGAAGACACGTTATTTTCCAACTAAGGGCCATGAGTTCCTCCCATTTCACTAACTTAACTGACCAATCAAAGAGGCAAAATAAACTTTTCCATACAATTAGGTGTTAGCACTCTACTGTATGCTGGTGAATAGAGACTCGTCCTTCCTGCCTCCCGATTATGACAACAATGTCATCCTCATGTCTGAAGGAGAAACCACAGCTTTTGCCTCCACCATCCTAGGAATTCCAGGCATGACAACAGGTTTACAACATGAATAAGTGAAACAGCCGGTCTTCTTAGCAGAGCCTTAAATGACACCTCACAGGCATTAGATGCATTCAGCCCAGAATTAAGTGTAGCCAGAGCGGGACTTCCCCAGAACTGGGCTACTATTGACTATCTATAATTGCTACATCATTTGGGGTGTGAGGAATTTGCTCACATGTATTGTTTTAACATAACAGACAACTCCCACAAGGTGTCCCATTTAATAGAGGACATATGTGATCAATTGAGTAAGATCAGGATATCCATCGGTCTATTTAACCGATTTGGTGATTGGGGATCTTATCTAAGGGATGTGATCATATTTGGGGGCCTAATACTTGTTTTATGCTTATCCTTTAGCATGTGCTGATGCATGTACCTGTTTGCTGCCCATCATGACCCTCTAGAGCCATACCACAAGCCCCTGGACCGACCCCTGGATGGATTCTACTGCCACACAGCCTGCAGCCCCATTTCAGTGGGAAGCAGCCAAAGCCGTCATCATCCCATTTCCTAAGGGCAATTAGGGTTACTATTGCAGGGGGAGGGATAAGTAAGGGACAGGGCAGGCTAGGTAGGGAGAGATAGGTAGGGGGCTATGTGATCAGGCTCACAGAAATCCCAGAAATTAGGCTGAGGCCTAATGAAACCAGAGATAAGGGAACATAACCAGACCACCTGGTTTGTCTTAAACATGAAAGATGAGATATTCAAAGGAGAAGTAATCGTGGTGCTATCAGTGGTGACATCAAGAAGATTGAAGTTCCCTGGTCAGTTTTCTATAAAAGACTGACCAGAACAGCCCTCTGTGGCAACCCGCTCAGGACTCCTCTCACTGTAGAGAGCCTTCGTTCTGTTCTCATCTTCCCTTAATAAACTATCACTTCACCCTTTTGTGTCTGTGAGAGTCATTCTTGGACTCTGACTCTGCTGGACAAGAACCCTCTCATCCTGTAACATCAAAAGAATCCTTGGGAAGTCATTGACAGGCATGCTCTAGAATTTACATATTAATTCAGTCAGGTCTATTGCCCCATCATGCATGCTCTTTTCTCTTACCATGCTTTATTTTCTCACAAAATTTACTACTTGCTACTTGATTTTTAAAAAATAACACTCTATGGAGATATAATTCATGTATCATACGATTCACCATTTAAAGGGTATTGTTTTTCGTTTACTCACAGAGTGGTGCAACCATTACCACAATCCAATTTTAGAACATTTTAATCACCCCAAAAAGAAACCCTGTACCCATTAGCAATCACTCCTCATTACCCCCTTTCCCTAGATTGGCAACGACCGTCCCTTTTCTGTCTCGGTGAATCTTTGTATTCTAGACATTTCAGAAAAATGGAATCATACAATATGTGGTCATTTGTGACTGTCTTATTTCATTTCATGTAATGTTTTCAAGGCTAATTCATGTATGTAAGCATGTATCAGTATTTCATTTCTTTTATCGCTAAATAATATTTCATTGTATAAACCCATTCATAAGTGCATGAACATTTTGCTATCTGACTTAATGTTTATTTTCTGTTTCCCACACTAAAATATGAATTCTATGAGCATAAGAACATTTTTTTAGCACTTTATGCCTAGAATCTTGCCCAGAATCTGACATGTAAAGAGATCAATACATTTGTTGAATGATTTAATAATTCATTCACCTAACCAACACTGCTAAGTACCCCCTACACACATTTGTGCTCAACATTGGGACCTGCCTTCAAGAATCTCATAATCCAATGATGTACCTTCCGTGCAAACAAATAATTAAAAGAAAATGGATTTTAATAAAGGGTATGGACAAAGCACAGCGTACAGCCAAAAGGTTCAGGTTTGCTTGAGAGACTCAGCGAGGACTTCCTAGCAAAGATCTAGAATGTAAATCTAAAATGATTTACAAAAACAGAACGTTGCCAGAATGAGCCATCAACCAGGAGGGTATTTAAGGGTATTTAAGCAAAGCTCGGGAGCCTAACCTGGAAAAGTAGCAGCGCTGGAACTCCTGTGAAGTGGGGAGGCATCCCACAGAGGATGAACTGGGCCCAGGCAATGTTCAAATCAGAACGAATTCTATATGCTCAAAGGATTAAGGATTATTTTTCCAGATCCAAAAGAACCTGGCAAAAACCCGAGGATGGGCTGTGGAACTGAAACAAAGAGTGGCAGAAAGAGAAACTGGCAAACTTTTAAAAACCAGACACATGTTCTTTCCATTAAAAAATACGTTTAAAATGTTCTGCTTTCGATGATGAGAATCCGCTGTATAATTTTGAACAGGACGTGCGCGAAAGTTACTTCGGGGATAGTGGGAAGTGAGGCGGGCAGGCAGCAGACTAAGAGAAAGGAGTGGCGATCATAATCGTTTCCTCCTTCTCCTTGGCATCGCGGCACTCGCCGTCAGTAACTGAGGGGTAACGTGTGGAAACGTGTTGGGAAACACTGGCACCACCCAGGAGTGAGTGGTGGGGGAGGCTAGCACGGGCGCTGGGTCTGACTCGGTGCTGGGAGAGACTCTACCCTCTGGGGGCGGTCTGGGGGAAACACAGCCTCAAGACTCTTCCTGCTGATGCAATCTGCCAGAGAGCCCGCGATCTCCGCTGCGAGAGGGCCGGGCTGCACTCCCGCCCGCCACGTGTACCAGCCGCCACGCGGGCCGCTTCCCCGGGCATTCATTCCCGCCGCCGCCGCGCGCCGCAGCCGTCCGCCCGCGCACCCCACGAGGGCCTGGGACGCACCGGCCTTGCCCTGCGCGCAGTTGCGGCGCTCCCCACGGCCCACCGAACCATGAAGGTAACTGCTTACGATTTGGGCTGTGTTTTACAAAAACGTGTGTATGGATCGAGCCTGCGATGCCTCAGAGACACGGCTGGCAGAAAGGGAACGGAAGAAAGACTACCGTGGTGTGTTTCCACGCAGACGTTTTTCGTACCTTCTTTGTCGCTCATCGTTGGTCGGGACCTTCCATTCTTTTCTTTTCAAACTTGCTCACAGGATGTGCCTCCTCAGGCTTTTTCACAACTGCATTTGTGAGCGGAGATGAAAGGCTGCTCGCAGCTCCCTCCCCTACCTGTTTTGAAGTTTGAAAAGGAAGAGGAAGCTTTTTTCAATTGCTAAGATGCACAGGAGGTGGGGGATTTGGGGGGAAGAGGTCTTGGGGGTGTTTCTGCCTGAAAACAGGGGTTTCCTGGTGGGTGTGTGGAATGAAGGAGGGAGGTGAAGAGCCAGGGGATGAGAGGGAAAACTGCCTCAGCGCTATTAAAAGCAGAAAGCTAGTCTTTTGCTTGTGGGAATTAAAAGCTTCTACCCTTTGCAAGTCATATTAGCCTAAGGGCATTCTTTTATTAAACTGAGGGAGCCGCCCTAATGGTTTTCATTCTTATGCTAATCAAGGATAATTAGCCTAGCTGCCTATTACCTCCGATGGTTTAGGTGTAGGAAAGACGCTGGTGTCTTCCTCTTCTTACAGCCTTGGAAAACTGCAATGACATTAAAAACTGAAGAGCAGCTTTTTTAAAGGAAAGTGAAGGATGAGCAGGTAGCCCTGTCACCTAAATATCATGGGAGGGGGCGCCTGGGTGGCTCAGTCGGTCAAGCGTCTGCCTTTCGCTCAGGTCGTAATCCCAGGATCGGGGATCGAGGCCTGCAATGGGCTCCCTGCTCAACTGGGAGCCTGCTTCTCCCTCCGCCCCTCACCCAGGCTCGTGCTCTCTCTCAAATAAGTGAATAAAAAATACCTTGGAAAGAAGAGATATGCAGCCTGAACTTTTGGGAGAAATCAGCCCATGTTTCAGCATTTTGAAGGAGGGAGATTGAAGGATGGTTCTCAACTGCACGTACTTACCCACAAGCCATCCCAATCTACAATTCCACTTACAAGAAATAATGTGTAAATGGTGTCTCTTTCACCAAACAAAAATTTCTGCTAAGATAATCGGGAACTGAGTAGAAGCGCTGTTCCTTGTTAAAATGAGATCATGCAAGTGTGCTGCAGTGAAAAATCTAGCAGCCTTTCCTTCCATAGTCACATGTTCTATTTCTGCCCTGCTCATTCCTGTCTAATTTCAACTGAAAAATACACTTTGATCACCTATAGGGTTAGTGAGTAGAAGGAGAAAATTAGGAGAATAAACACTTGCTATCCCAGGTTTCCCTGTGCTATGTGGAGTTGTAGTTGTTACGCATTTTTGTAAATTCATGGATGCTTTAACATGAGCCCCAAAACCCCTGTCCCTTCTACAAGGTACTTTTATAACACAGGGAACCAGAAGATATCTTCAAGTCGTCTCGTATCTCTTTTCTGATATTTTACTGACATTGGGAAAGAAAAGATTGTTTTCTAGGTATGATCTAAGAAGTACATGAGGTTCCTTTAAGTTTGTTGTTTTTACCAAAAATTTCTACTTTCCTCTCGCCTTTTTTTTTTTTTAATGTTACTTGCACATGGCACCAAGATAGGCTCTGATCTTGGCACATGTTCCAGACATGGCTCCCTTCCCTGGGAGCTTCTATTTTAAGATGGACACGTACAGCATGTGCAACTGAGTAAAGAAAACTAGCATATACATTGAATGGAATGTGCATAAGAAGAGTAGTGCCTATTATGATTGACTGAATTAAGGTGGAGATTTGAAAGAGCTGTATATCTAAAGAGATAGAGACAAGAGAAGTCATTGTCAGGGATGTATAGTTAAGTGAAGGAAGCCAGAGGGTTTGACTGGCTGCAAGAGTAGAGAGGGCTGTTTGTGTGTGTGCAGAGGGTAGGACCTGGGGCCTGGCAGGGAGGGGAGTTTACTTTCCAGACACAGGATGTGGCGCAGGCAAGGCTCGGGGATGCATAGCTAGTGCAGCAGGCCTAACAAAAGGGCATTGGTAGAAACTGGTGGTGAGAAAAAAGGGAAAAAGGGAGGAAAAAAAGAGAAGACAAGAATTTAATTTGGGCTTATATTTTATTTAGTGAGTTTCCATAATAAATCATTTCATTTGATTTTAGAACTACGGAGAGAAAGGAAGGAAAGAACATTTTCCATTTGTATATGAGAATTTCTCTTGCCCAATCAGCTCACTGAACCCTGAGAAGGTCCAATGATTTGAAATGGGTTTAAAACCTTACAAAAGAAAGTTGAAAACAGTCATTTGATTATTACAGAGATTTATGCTAAGAATGAAAAACAAGTTGCGGTTTCCTTCAGTAGGTGTGTGTTTTTCCAATGTTTTCATAATTTTAGATTTTATCCCTTATTTCAGGTCAGGACTTTTAGTTCTGTAGGGGATGAAAAATAATTCTCCCTCTACCCTTTGAGGTTCTTGGCTGAGACCCCCTTGTAATAAAACACAGATTAACAGGAGAAAAACAAAAACAATGTTTAATAACATGTGTACCTCCTGTATACATAGGAGATATCCAGGAAAAGTAACTCCCCAAAATGGCCCAAGCTACCACCTTAAATATCATCTTCAGCTAAAGACAAAGGAAAGAGGCTGGGAGGTGTGGTGAGAGGGGGAGCCAGGCTGGAAAGTTTTCAGGCTGAGCGCAATAAGGGTAAGGTTGCAGATTTAATCAGTACCGTCCCCATCGGTAAGTGTTTTGACACTTAGTTATCCTTCTCTTCAGAGAAGAGACACCCTGTACAGAGGTGGGAGTCGCCCTGAAAAATGGAGATTTCCCTTATAAATGTAAATTTGCCTCAGAAAAATGCAACTCCCACTCTGTTTTCAGAGATTGTCCTGTGTCTGACATCTTTCAAAAATAACCAGTCCAATATAATTATTATGCCAAAGAGGCATATTTTTGGCGTGGCATATTCTACTCCCCTTAAACATCTTATTTCTAATATCAAGATATAAACCAGTGAAGTGAACAGTTCGATAATAGTGTTATTAACCTGAGAGGTCTGGGCTTATGAGTAACTGTTTCTGTGCATCAGTGAAAACTTGTTTCTAAACTGGCCATCTTGAGTGTTTGGGTTGGTTATATCTTTTGGGGTTTCACCTTGTCCGCTTTTTCAAATGACTTCACTGGATGTAGGAAGACAGAAATTAAGAGCTTTCTCTTTTTCCCTTTAGACTTGGCAACCACAATTCCTATAAATAATAGATGCCACCGTAGGGAAACCCAGTGGAATGAATGTTCACCCTTATGCCTAAGGGGATTTGGTTATCATATGATGGAGAGAATCTAGGAACTTCCACGATAGGCATTATTATCCCAGGCATGCTCTCCTTTGTATATGGTACCATCATTCTTTCTGAGCACAGGAGGAAACTGTCTGGTCTGTTACCTTTGCAGTTGTAAATGTGGGCAGTCTTCGTTGCAACTTTATTCCCTCAACAGCTGTCCAAATGCTCTAAACATTTAACATAACATGGTAAGCATTCCAACTGATAGGCTTTCCTGCGTGTTTGTAGCCCATTTGGTAATGCATGTCAGTGCCCCTTCAACTAACGCCTTCGACATTGGATTCTGCATAAATCAACTGAGGCATAAATGTGAGGTGCAACTCAGGTTTTTTAAGTGTTTCAAAATTAAGCACTCGGGATGCTCTATTTACAAATATTACTTTGCAAATATTTGCAAACATTTTAATCCTAAGATCTGGTCTGATTCATCACGGCAATGGTGAATGCAAAGCCAAAAGCAGAATCGATAACACCAGGGTTCAAGTGCGAATTGCACCTGTGCTTCTGATTAGTTCTCTCAAGTCCCCAAGCTGAAGATATTACCTCTAGAAATTGAGTATTTTTATTTTAAAAATAACTTAGAAATTAAATCACCATATTAATGCAGCATAGCCCATCACATAAACATTTTTCTCTTGTCATACTGGCTGTACCTTTTTGGTGAGAAAAGCTATTTTGCAAAAATACTTCTCTTGTGTTTGGTGATTAATGGGAGAGAGAAAAATCTTAAAAGAGCTATTCATGCTCCAAAAATGCAGGAAAAAAGTCAAAGAGAGGAAAAAGGGAAGACAAGTTAAAAAAAAAATAGAGGAAATTATATTACCACAAGCAATAATCCAGAGAAGTTGTAGTGAAAAACACATGATTCTTTGTCATGGAAAAATTGTCAAATACTTGTAAAACCCAACTAGTTCCCTTAACACTTGTCATTTTGTTCAGCTAAAAAGAACCAATTTATTAATTCTTTATTTTGATATGTAGATCTGAATATTTGATCAATTGCATTTATAGTCTAACGTAATCCGGGAAATGCTTTTACTATTTTAACTGTTTGCCGTAGAAAGTGCTAAGAAGCCTAGGATGTAATTAGAACGTTCGAATCCTGTCTGGCTCCTTATAAGTCTAGACAGAAGGAGCACCTGTTGGGATGTTCTAGGCCAAACATGCCACAGATATCTCTTACGTGACCAGCAAAGATCTCAACAAAGTTTGGGCATGAGGCCAAGGTTGGATTTGCACAGAGTGATCGCTCTGCAGCTGTTAGCATTCCACCGCTACATTTAAGGGTGAATTTGCTGAGTACATTTTATTTTAGCTGATTCAGATTCATAGTTATATTGTTTTGATTTTAGTACTAGATGTTAGTTCAGGAATCTGAAATCACAGTAAATGTTAATTTGAATGTTGATGATAAAAAGTAGAGTTAAAATGAAGCTATAACGTTTACGCTGGAAGCATACGGCATCCCTCAGGGATTCCGTGGGTTTCAACGTTGTGAATGTTATGTATATTTGCAAGGTTAGTGCTGGTGTTTATAGAAGAAATACATCCAAGCTTGAAGGAGGACTTCTTTGCCAAACCAAGATAAGGATGCTTAATATTTCTAAATGCCATATAAATTACATAACATTGAATTGTAACCTCAAAACGTGTATGTTTTGCATGCAGCTATTATTAACCTCATTTTACAGACAAGGAAAATAAAGATCAGAATACTAGAATTGCTTAAGATCACAAATAGCAGAGCATAATAGAAACTAGATACTTTGAGTCCTAGTCCAGTGCGCTATCCACTTTACCAGTGCTTCTAGGGTCTCTTCTGTCTGATGTCATGTTGGAAATCTTATGAGAAGTATAAACAATCTCGCCAGCAAAATGTACACACACGCATAGGCATACAATTTTGTATCTCAGTTATTTGTTATTGAAACCGGGACAGTAGAGTCCATATAGCATGGGAAACTGATGGAAAACACTGAAATGATCTAGTTATTAAAAGCAGTAGAGACCTATTGGCTCTTGCCTCTGTAATCAGCTGAGGTATGAAAATATATAAAAGATCCGTGCTATCCTTTGAATATTGAAAAACCCCAAATAATCACCTGCCTTTAGCTCAAACAGAAAGGCAGTCTGCTTGTTTATTAGCAGCATGTGAACTATCAGTTTCTTCTTTATGTTTATTTCATAAAGATCTAAGGTGTATAGTGTAGGAGAGGAATAAAAACTGTTTTCCGATACCCTCTTAGGATCTGTCCCTGGGGCGGTGCAAATTAGACCTACAAAAGATAGATTAATAAGAGAAGAAAAACTTTATTAGCTCATGCAGCATACATGCACAGGAGAGAAATTCAGTGATGAGTAACACAAAAGGGTCATCAGGACTTGGCTCTTACACAGCATCTTAACGAAGATTGATAAACTTGTAGGAAAGCAACTAGGATAAAGGCACAGGTTTTAGGCTTCCAAGTGCATCAGACTGTGGGCAGGTGAATACGTTGGGGGAATCTAGGGGGGTAAGGATTGTTTGGGCAGGTCCATCTCATTGCTGACTTTCTGTCTTAATGCTGTAAAACTTTCTCAGAAGTATCTGCTTTTAGTCAGAAGGGAAACTCAAGGAAGGCTTCTTTCTGCAGCTCTTGGATCTCAATTGCTGTTAGCTCAAAGGAACCCTTATGTCAAAGGGGCATGTTTTGATCCCTACACTAGTCACAGAACGGAACTTGATTTATAGAAATCTGTGCGCTAATAGCTTTGGTCTCAATCTAGTTTTGAAGTGTGTGCATGGTTGTTTGGTTAAACAGGGTTAATACATAATTTTTAAGTAGAGTTTTATAGTTTTGGGTGCCTCATTTTCCCGTTTCTTAGATATAATTCCCTACCTGTAGTGCCTGTCAAAGGAGCAGACCTACAAGGCCATGTTCCTACCAGGTGACCCCACTTCAGCCACAGCTGACTGTAGCAAGGGTGGATATTTGATCCTATGTCAACAATCTTTTACTTCTTTCTTTTTCTCTTGCCCCCCCCCCCAGCCCCATTCAATGAGATATCCTGCCCTGTGGATTCTGTTTTCTCCATATCTATATGGATTTCTCTTTCGCGTTGCTAATGGACTGATTTATGCTCTCGTTACTTCTTGCTTGAATTATTTCAGGTTTCTTGACTGGTCTCAAGCTGAATTTTCCTAAGGCACTATTTTAATTCTGTCATTCCATCACTCAGAATACCTCTATGATTTCCCTATTGTCTACTGAATTGAGCGTAGTGCATGAGGTCTTTTTCTAATCTGTTCTCCCATCACTTTTCTATCTGTGCGCTCCTCCAGTCATAATGGGGGTGTTGCTGTATCTCAGAATGAGCGCTTACATTTCCACATATTCGTTCCTAACCCCTTTCTCTCCATTTATGCCTCTCCCCGTCTATGCCCTCCGGCACACCCCTCACTCTGTGGCTCACTCGCAATGTTTTGAGAACATTGACTTTTTCACAGTGAAATGAACATGGGTGGAAGGTGGAGAGGTAAGAATAGGGTTACATTTTGAAGTTAGGATATCTTATATCAGACACTTATCATACCCTGCAGTGTCTCTGCACTCACCTTTCCTCTCCTCTGGCCTGAACCTTGCACCATCGTTAGTGCTTTACAAATATAAGCTGAGTTAAATCATCTACTATTTCTAGGTTTCATAGGTCAGATTGTGTTTTTTACCTCTTCGTTTCCAAACAGCAGCTACATCTTTCCATATCTGGATTCGTTTGGAGTCAAAACTTTAACCAACTCCCAAAAGATAAAGGTTTATAAACACATAGAGAACAGTAAGTATTTATATATTTTAATGCCTATTGCCAAACTCATTTTATATAGCTGTTATTTCCTGATTGATTTTTTACAGAATGTCAGTGGTGAAACTATGTAGATTGCAAATAGACTGTAAGCGTAAACAGATTATAAATATTTCTGGGAAAATTCATAGCAATATGAACTGAAAACCACGAAATTCTACAATAAACCCAGCACTGCCGCTCTGCTAAATCACTTCTGTTTTCATATTTCGGCAGTTTGTAACGGGAAACTCCCCCGTCATATCCCAAGGAGCTGACTTAGAATATAGAACAAAGTCATGTGTCTGGGAATGTTAACCAATTCCAATACCGTTTAACATGTTTGTTGTTGTTGTTGCGAACAATGCAGTTCTTAAGCAATCTAATGAATGCATACACTGACAAACAAATCCAACAAAAGAGACACTTAGAGGCACTGTTCATTGAATACTGGAATTTTGAAAGAAAAAATCTATTAGGTCATTTTAGGCATTTACTTCTGCCAAAGAAGGATTGTTCTTTCGAGTTTATTTTTCTAGCTTTCAGTTCTATTCCACTTAAATACTTCGACAACCAAGACTTTTCAAATCTTCTGTGGACAGTTCTGCCAGCTAGTATATTCACTGTTTAAAGTTTCCTGATAATTAACTTATTTCTTTTTCCTTCTGGTTATACACATCAACCAATTATGCTTGGCTATGCTGACTCATTTGCCATGAGTCTTTTTGCTTTTTAAAAAAAAATATCATATAACATTATGTATGTTTTCATTGCTTGGTTTTAAAGTACAATGTTATTTTTTTTTAAGATTTCTTTCTTTATTTGTTTGCGAGAGAGAGTGCACACACCTCGAGGGGAAGAGGGGCAGAGCCTGACATGGGGCTTGATCCCAAGACCCTGAGATCATGATCTGAGGCAAAACAAAGAGTTGGACGCTCAACCAACTAAGCCACCCAGGTGCCCCATAAAGTACAATGTTATTAACTAAACTGGCATTTTCTTTTTCTTTTTTTTTCTTTTTTTTTAAGATTTATTTATTTATTTACTTGACAGAGATAGAGACAGCCAGCGAGAGAGGGAACACAAGCAGGGGGAGTGGGAGAGGAAGAAGCAGGCTCATAGCGGAGGAGCCTGACGTGGGGCTCAATCCCAGAACGCCAGGATCACGCCCTGAGCCGAAGGCAGACGCTTAACCGCTGTGCCACCCAGGCGCCCCGTCTTTTTCAGTAACATTAGAGCAAATACTCTATTAGTAATGTCAGTCATTCCGTGGATATGTAGGTAAAGGATGTCAATGAGTTTTATGTGCCTTTAATAATTTCATGCATGCCTCTTAACATTAACGTCATCCCTGCTCGTCAACCAGGCACCTTCCTTCCTCTTGACCAATGTTCCAAGAACATGATTTACAGTAACCCATCGGTCTACGACTTGCTGTTAAAGGACAACACTTTGAAGCTGGGAATGATGAGTCATTTGCAACCATATGAACTTAATTACATGAGATAATTTTTTAGTATGAAATTAGTAGTTATTAGTAACCCAATTTATTTTTAATATCAGTTTAAAATATTATTTCTAATATTTAATATTTGAAATAATACAGCTCAGAGAGCAATCATTCTTTGTAGGATCACGCTATTGGTATCTTAAATTCAAGGTAAATTTATTACGTACCATAACTAATACATCATGTTACATTTATTTCTTATTTATCTGTTTAGTTGACAACAAATATGAACAACAGCAGCAAAAATTTTTTAAAAAGAACCGATATCCTTTTCAACCCTAAATCGGTTTAATTTAGCTTAAATTATCTATTTAAATTATCTATTTAAGCTAAATTAAATTGTATAATTAAACTGATTTAGGATTGAAATATTTGGTTAATATGTTAGTATATGTATGATATGTTTTAGGACTTACGCGATTCACTAGCTTAATTGATAGCCTTAAGTAATTTTGGTATAACAAGGAAAATAAGAATTCTGTCTTTTCTATTGAGGAAAAATTTTCCAGTAAACAGAGGAACAATATGATCTTACTTTTAAAATAATTTAATGATCCATCCTTTGGGATAAATATAATCAAAATGTTTTACTAAAGGATGGATCATTAAATTATTTTAAAAGTAAGATCGGGGCACTGGGTGGCTTGGTTCGTTAAATGTTTGACTCTTGACAGCTTGGGCCATGATCTTGGGGTTGTGGGATCAATCCTTGCGTCGGGCTTCGTGCTCAGGGCAGACTCTGCCCAAGATTCTCTCCCTTTCTCTCTGCCCCTCCCCTCCCCACGGCACGCCTGCTTTCTCTTTCTCTCTCTCTCTCAAAATAAATAAATTAAGATCATATTTTTTCTCTATGTTTGCTGGAAATTTTATTTTATTTTATTTACATTCAATTAATTAACATATAATGTTTTAGTTTCAGAGGTGGAGTTCAGTGATTCATCAGTTGCATAGAACACCCAGTGCTCATTACATCACGTGCCCACATGAGATAGATTTAGTGGTTCAACATCATTGTTAATACTTAGTTTAATTGGAAATGCCTTGTATGTACTTGTAAATATGTGAAATGATGTATGAACAAGAGTATTTATTGCAGCAATGTTTGTAATAACTAAAGATTAGAACTCACCCACGTATTTATCAGGTGTGAAAAAGAATGAGGTAAAAAAAATCAGTGGAGAGAAGAATGAGTAGGCTCTCTACGTATACAAGAGGAAAATTTAAAAAAAAAAAGGGAAAATCTTCATGAGACTTTTCACTGTACATGTTTACATATTGTTTGATTTTTGACACCTGAGTTTATTGAAATGAAAAAAAGAAATGGAAATGCCTTACAGTGGACTTAACTTGACTCTAAAGCCATTATCAAGAAAACCTGAAATTTTGGGAAATTCAGAAATAAACCAGAACTATTGGGTAATTCACATAATTCAGTTAAGACCAAGGATATATATATCTTGACAATATTTCAAACTGTTGTATTTAATTTTAACCAATTGAAAATGATCTTTTGAGAAGGCAAGTTAAATATAATGTGTACACGTAACTTTACAGTAACTGTTATATTAAGAGTATATAAACTCTACTTTAAACTAAAATTTATATAGTAGTGACCAGCAAACAATGATTGATTCGAGTTCCATTTGGTTAAATACTTACATAGCTCTTACTAAGGCTATCAGGCTTTGTACTAGGTTAATAGGCAAATGGAAGTAATTCAAGCATTATTTTTACTCTTGAGAAATAACTATTCAGGGAGATAAATGTATAAAAAAACAAATGCAATGAAGTATAATAGTTGCCACAGTAGAAGTCTGCGGAAGGTACAGAGGTGCGTAACAAAGATGACTCAGAGAAATCAGGAAGGGCTTTCCAGTGGAAATGAAGTTTGAGCAGAACCATGAAAGAAGGCCAGATGAATGAAGACATGAGTGCATCTTAGACACATGTGTTCCACTTCTATCCAACCTCAGACTTCTGGACGTAGATTCAACCACGCATTTACTTACCATAGAAGACCAAGAGGAAACATCTGCCCAGCCTCCCTTCCAGACCACTGGTCAACACAGCCCTGAGTTGTGCATCCTCCAGGGACTGAACTGTTGGAAGTCACAACACTGGCAACCTGGCAACCAGTGAAATGCATCCTGTTACGCCTTGTTCACAGGGCCCTCATTCACCTTCACTCTCTCTTGATGCTCTGTGTTTTCTGTCTTGACTCAGCCGACACTGGAACCTCGCACCTAGATGTGTCCACAATACCCTTTGCAAGTCAATATTAGCACATTCCCCCTCACCTTCCCTAAATATATCCTGCTCCTCCCGGCCTTAGGTGAGGTCACTTCCCTACCAACCTCTAGTGGATGTCGCTCGTTTTCACCACCTTCCTCTCTCAGAATTGGAGGGGTGCTGATCTCCTTTACTGTGCCCAGTGCTGTTTCCACGTCAGGCTCCTCCTGTAAAACCCCAAGCAAGTAGAAACCCTATTTCTTCCTTGTAACTGTCATTGAAAGACAGCCTGGTCACTTTGCTCCCATTATCCGCTGAAGATTTTAGCACTTGGTTTCTGCTTCTCTCTTCCAACACAAGACTTGTTTTTCTGTATTATTTCAAGGTGCATGGATGGCGTATTTTCCTTTCTGGTATCTCAGTCCCTTTAATTTCTCATCTCCATTAACTTGCTACGTTTCCCAGATGCCACCCACACCTATGGCCATTCCCTCGACTTTTGAATCACACTAAATTACAAGTCCTGTGGGTTATTTTTGTCCAAGATATAGAAGACATTTGTACAGTTCTCTCCACTTTAGCTGCCATGTGCTCAGCTTAAGCCAATGTCTTCTCTTCGCTGAGTACGTATGTTTCTTGCTCACCCCCATCTCCTACCCCTAATCTGATCTCCATGGAGCAATGACATCATTCATCTGCTTAAAAGGATTCCTGAGCCCCTACCTGTTATGCTTTGAATAAAACTCAAAGTTTCTACTATGCTCTAGAAGTCCCCGAGGGATCTGGCTCCTCTCCCCTTTGCAGCCTCACCTTGTTACCACTGTGGCCACGGCCCCTCATCCCCCAAACTTTTTCTTCAAGGCCTTTGTACTTGCTGATCCCTCTGCTCAGGTCTTCTTCCTACTCCTCATCTAACCAGCATCTTATCGCCCTGCCAGCCTCAGACTGGATGTTGCCACCTCAGAGAGACCCTCATGACCCCCTGTGATTCCCAGTCTTTCAGAGCACTAGCTGCAATCTACAATTATTCACTGGTGTGATTATCATTGTGATTTGGGGATTGATGTTTGTCTCTCCCACTAGATCATATATTTCTTAAGGGCAGCAAACATACTACCTTTTACTACCATGCAACTGTATGCATTCTGATGCCTGGTCCATTGTATGGCTGGTGATTGTGGTAGGCTGCATAATGGCCCCTCAAAGTTGTTCATGTCCTAATCCCCAGAAAGGAGATTTTGCAGATGCGGATAAGTTACGGGTCTTGAAATGGGGAGATTATCCTTAATTATCTGGGTGGACCCAAGTTAATCACAAGGATCTTTACAAGAGGGAGCAGGATGGTCATGGTTAGGAAGAGATGTGATAATAGCAGCAGAGGGCGGTGCGTGTGTGTGTGTGTGTGTGTGTGTGTGTGTGTGAGAGAGAGAGAGAGAGAGAGAGAGAGAGAGCTTTAGGTTTGCATATGCTTCACTGCTTGCTTTGAAGATGGAGGAGGAAGGGGGCATGAACCAAGGAATGTAAGTGGCTTCTATGGCTTCTAGAAGCTGGAAAAGGCCGGGAAATAGATTCTCACCCTACAGCTTCCAGAAGGAATGCAGCCCTGCTAACCTTGACTTAGAACTTGTGACCTCTGAAACTGTAAGATAATAAATTTCTCTTCTTTTGCCACAGAATTTACAGTAATTTGTTCAGCAATAGGAAATGAATGCAGATTTTGGTACCTGGAAGTGGGGTGCTGCCGTAACAAATACCTGAAAATGTGGACAAGGTTTTGAATTGAGCACTGGGCAGAGAATGGAAGAACTTTGAGGAGCTGGTAGAAAAAGCCTGGATTGCTTTGAAATGGATTGCTGGTAAAAAATATGGAAATTAAAGGTGCTGCTGGTGAAGACTTGAAGTGCAGGACATGGTAGAGAAAAATATATAAAATCTTACTGAATACCTAAAAAGTCATAGACTGTTGGTAGAAACATGGCTATTAAAGCATTGCTAATGAGGGCTCAGAAAACATTGAGGAACGTGTTCATGGAAACCAGAGGAAAGGGGATCCTTGTTACATAGTGGAAGAAAGCTTAGTGGAATGTGTATTATATTTATGTGGAAAGCAGAACTTGTACATGATGAAGTTGGATGTGTAGTTGAGATTTTCCAAGCAATATATTGGCTTTGTTTTTTTTTTGTTTTTGTTTTTTTTAAGATTTTATTCATTTATTTGTGTGTGAGAGAGAGAGAAATCACAAGCAGGGGAGGAGGGGCAGACAAGAAGGATAGGGAGAAGCAGACTCCCTGCTAAGCAGGGACCCTCCCCGCCCCCCAGAGATCATGACCTGAGCTGAAGGCAGATGCTTCATCGACTGAGCTACCCAGATGCCCCTATCCTCTAATTTTTAAATTTTTTCTCCTCTTGTGTCCAATTTTTTGGGTCAGGATGATTTCATCAATGTTATATTCCAACCTTTTTTTTTCTAATATTTTAGCCTTCGTATTTCTAAGAGCTTTTAAAATTCTCTAATTATTCCTTTTTAAATTTTTTTAAGATTTATTTATTAGAGAGAGAGAGAGTGCACATGCACATATGGAGGAGGGGCAGAGGGAGAGAGAGACTTAAGCAGACTCTGTGCTGAGCACACAGCCTGATGTGGGGCTCGATCTCACGACCCTGAGATCACGACCTGAGCTGAAACCAAGAGTCAGATGCTTAACTGACTGCACCACCCAGGCACCCCTCTAACTACTCTTTTTAAAAAAATAACATCCTGTTCTTGTTTCATGGATGAAAAATCTCTATATTTCTGAGAATATTAATTAAAATGTTTTCTTCTGCTGTCTGCATTGCCCCTCCCCCACACCCATTTTTGTTTCTGTGTTTTTCGGTAGGGGTTGGGGGAGGTTGCCTTTCATGTTAGTAGGCTTTCCTTGAATATCTGGTGACTTGTAGCAATCTATATTTAAGAACGAGGAATGAAGAATCCTATAGGAAGCTCTGTGGCATGCTTGGCCCCTTCTCTGGTTGTTTCAGTTACGTGATCACATGGAAGTGACTAGGCCGTTTTATTGGAGCACTCCCATATAGTCTTAACTCTAGGTATTTTCTGAGGGTGTTATGTAGTTTTTGCAAGAAGAATCATCCAATCTGCACAGGACTTCCTGCCAGTGTTATACAGGCCCACCAGGGGTAGGGGCCTGGAGCTTTCATCATTTTCATCATTAAGTGGGTTTTCGCTTAATCCCCTGACAACAGTGTTTGGATTCCCTCAGACCTGGCTCTTTTGTGGTCATTTCTCTGGTTACCACACGTGCCATTTCTTGCTGGAATCTGGGAGGGGTGGTTACCCTGTGTTGCTGGGCATAGAGACCCAGAGGTAGGTGTGTGTGAGCCCCCTGTGGGTGACACAAGGTGCCGAATGAGACAGTGACCTCCACGGGGGCCCCAGTGCGGAGCACAGAGCAACAGGTACCTCCACGTTCCAAGCAGACAGGTCTGGTATACCCAAAGCTTTCCTGAACAATAGCAAAACCAATTCTGCAACCTTTAACTCCTTACTTATCTCTAATTTATATTTAAAAGAAGTCTGGAGAGGGACTCCTGGGTGGCTCAGTCAGTTAAGCATGGTCGGATCGGTGGCTCAGTAGGTTAAGCATTCCCCTCAAGTCATGATCCTGGGGTCTTGGGATCGAGTCCCACATCGGGCTCTCTGCTCAGTGGGGAGTCTGCTTCTCCCTCTGCCTCTGCCTGCTGTGCTTGCTTTCTCTTTCTCTCTCTCTCTCTCTCCCCCCCCTTAAATAAATAAAAATCTTATAAAAAAAAAAAAAGAAGAAGAAAAAGAAGAAGAAGTCTGGAGATGGAGCAGGCAAGGAAGAAGAGTATTAGTTGGGAAAAAAAATTCTTGGCCAAGCAAGTGTGCTTGCCATTTCCCCTTCTTTACCCCAGAGGAGGGAAGGAGTGATTTTTCCATCTCTCCAACACAATACTCTCCAAACATTTTGTGAGGAGATTGGTAGGTTCCTTTGTCTTAAAGGTCTGGAGTGGCGCCTGAAGACTCTTGAGGGCACTTGATTGGTGTTCCGTGGCCTATTGGTGTCAGGGGAAATATCGGGCTCTGACTCTCCCCTGGGACAGTCAGGGCTGGCTGTTGCTGCCTGTGATGGGAGAGTCAAGAAAGGGTTTGTCAACCCCATGAGCTTTGTGGACGTTGAAGAAAGGAGCCATATTGGAATCACCTAGACAGGACCCTGTCCAAGAAGGCTGCTTGCTGGGGCAAGGAGGGCCCAGCTGTCAGAGGCTGTGCAAGACATAATGCCAGAGCTGGGGCTGAAGGGGCATCACCAGAGATCGTGCATCATTGCAGGAGGGAACTGTAGGGCAGAGGCCTTCTCTGGCAGTGGGGCTGAGGGAAGACGGGTGTGTGCAGAATCCGTAAATGCTCCATGATGCTTAAAAAAAAAAAACAGCATTTGAGCATTTGCCTCTGGAGGGGAAGGAATGCCAGATTATAATGGTCCCAGATAAATAAGGCCTTCCCATTTCCTCTCACTCATGGTCCAGACATCATCTGGGGGGATGCAGAAGCAGCGGCGGGGGGCTGGAGAGGAAGTAGAACAAGGAGGGGGGGAATAGGAGGCCCCATTCCCACTGGACCTGTCCATCCCGAACTTGCTGGGGGCGGTGGGGTGGGGGCCACTCCGAGAGACACCGCTTTCGGTTGCAATAGGAGGTGGAAGTTTTCTTTCAGATCAGGTTAGTCTTTGACATACTTGGAAACAAGACTGTGATAGTAATGCTTAAGATACCTAAAAGTGACTGGAAACACAAATGGGCCAGCCTGATCAACTCATGGGGGAGGTAGATTCGGAGGTGGGTTTGAAGGGCGGGGATGAGAGAAAAAGCTCTTCCTGATTGTACTCTCTCAAGTGAATGCTGCTCATAAATGGTTGTACAGATTTTCATCAACACTCCTGGCTTCCGCTGCACCTTTTAAAATCCCTGGTGCCTCTCTTCTGAGTGTTTCTGAGATTCTGTGAGAGAAAGCAGCTTTTCATCCATATCTCCTTCTTTGGGCAGTATGGTTCCAGTTTCTACGGAGTTATTTGTCCACGATCACCTTTCTGCCTTCCAGAATGTGTTGATGTCAGTCGTTGCCGTTGCCTTGTGTCCCATTCTCTTCTCCCTGTGGATTAAGCTTTAAAAAATATTGCTGCTTCAGTGAGTTTCTGGAAAGATGTGGAGAAAGCTATGTGTTCAGTCTACCACGTTTAATTGGAATCCCAGGCATATATTTTAAGGAGAAATAATAACGTTTTCAGTGTTTCCAGTGCTACTACTTAGTTTGTCCATACAGATCACCCTGAACTCTTTCCTTTTTCCCTCCACAACGGGATTTTTTTGTCATTTTGTCATCATCAAAGAGATGAAATTTAACTCAAAATGAGTGTTGTTTCAGATAAGAATTTTAATAAGCGAATGAAGATATAACTTAGAGTTGAAATGGGGTTTGGTGATTGTAAATGGTGTTTGATTATTCTGTCTCCCATTTTAGAGATGAGTGAGAAGTTTTTATATGCATGTGTAACTATATATATTTTATATACTTTTAATATATTTTTATATCTAGATTTATAAATTTAATAAATACTTATTCAGAGAGATACTGTATCATGCATTGATGTATAAATTATATTGGTATGTGCTAGGTAGACGGTGCTTACATGACCAGCCCCCAGTAAAGCCCTTGGGCACCGACCCTCAAAGCCCTTCCCTGGTAGACAGCATTTCCCGTGTGTTGTCTCGACTTGTTGCTGGAGGAATGACGTACGTCCCGTGTGATTCTGCTAGGAGAGGACTCTGGGACAGTGGTGCCTGGCTTCCTCTGAACTTTGTACCATGTGCCGTTTCCCTTTGCTGATTTTACCGTGTGTTCTCTTTTATCCTATAATAATCCATAACTGTGAGCACGGAGTCCTGTGAGTCATCGGATCATCCAGCCTCTTGGAATTTTCTCACCTGCACAGTAGGGTTTATAGTAATAATCTCTACCTTATAGTGTTATGAGTGTAAAATGTGTGGGGAACTAGGGCCTGGTGGAAGATGCATCTGATAGAAGGTGGTGGTTATTACGGAGTGTGCTGACTGTGCATATAAAGAACATCTTGTGTTTGTTGGTGTGTGTGCTCATGTCTTTACGTCAGGTAACACCGACCTGCAAATGAATTAACTCTCAAGTCTTTGAT
The DNA here is from genome assembly GCF_024610735.1 of Ursus americanus. Lineage (NCBI taxonomy): Eukaryota > Metazoa > Chordata > Mammalia > Carnivora > Ursidae > Ursus > Ursus americanus. Next base: position 24,054,686 of record NC_142151.1, on the reverse strand, counting down.
GACTCATTTGATGGGAACAACAGGTTCACAGGTCAGTTTATAAGGATTCCTGGTTCTTTCACTAAAGTGTGTGTGTGTGTGTGTGTGTGTGTGTGTGTGTGTGTGTGTGTGTGTGACTACCTAACAAGTATTAAATAATTTGGGACTTGTCTTTTGGTCTGAATGTGTCCCCCCTCAGAATCACATGTTGAATTGTCACTGCCAAAGGGATGGTATTAGGAGGTGGGGCCTTTGGGAGATGACTCATCCTTCATGACTACGATTAATGCCTTATCAAAGAGGCTGTAGACAGAGCCCTTGCCCCTTCCATCATGTGAGGACACTGAGAAATCTGTAACAAAAGAGGGCCCCCACCAGCCATGCTGGTACTGTGATTCTGGATTTCCAGACGTTAGAACTGTGAGAAAGAGGGGCGCCTGGGTGGCTCAGTCATTAAGCGTCTGCCTTTGGCTCAGGGCGTGATCCCAGAGTCCTGGGATCGAGCCCCACATCAGGCTCCTCCGCTGGGAGCCTGCTTCTTCCTCTCCCACTCCCCGTGCCTGTGTTCCCTCTCTTGCTGGCTGTCTCTCTCTCCGTCAAATAAATAAATAAAATCTTTAAAAAAAAAAAAAAAAGAACTGTGAGAAAGAAATTTCTGTTGTTATAAGTTTCCAGTCTGTGTATTCTGTTAGAACAGCCCAGATGGACTAAGACAGTTTTCCTTTTTTTCCCCCCTCTTCTCTTCATGCTTTCCTTTGATGTGTCCCTGGCGTCTGTACAGTAAACACACACTACATTCATGGCAGAAGGTTACAGAGGTGAGGAAGGGGCATGGAGTGGATTTAGAGAGAAACTTTGCAGGTTCTCAAGTTTTGGCTAATGGGAGCTATTAAAACAAAATGTCCCAAAGATATAACATAAATCCACTCCTTCTCCAATTATATTTCTTTTTTTTTTTTTTTTAAGATTTTATTTATTTACTTGAGAGAGAAGAGAGAGCGCACAAGCAGGGGGAGCGGCAGGCAGAGGGAGAAGCAGGCTTCCCGCTGAGCAGGGAGCCCGATGCGGGTTCGATCCCAGGACCCTGGGATCATGACCTGGGCCAAAGGCAGACGCTTAACCCACTGAGCCACCCAGGCGCCCCTACAATGATATTTCTTAGAAAGTTTGTTCGTTGGCTGTCTTGAGGTGGAGGGAATGCTGCTGAATGTCTCATTAAATAATCCAAAGATCTCTCAGGTAGGTGATATCTCTTAGGATCAAGAAAGCAAAGCACTGAGGACGCTGCCCGGCTGGGACGGAACATGCCTCAACACCACGGGCACCACACTGCGTGGCGCCCACTAGGAGGAAGAGTACAAATCACAGTCGCTAAAGGCAGGATCCCAGGGGGTGTTGGCTCTTGGCTCTGTGGCTCCAGACTTAGAACAGTCTCACGCTGAAAGAGCCCTCCGTCCTTGAGAACTGTCCATTCGTGCCTACCTGCGTCAAACATGATGTGGGGAGACTGGAGGCTTTCGAGTGAACACTGGCCTTCCTCCCCTTGTCTGCCATCTGCCACCTGGGCTGGGTGCAGAATCGCTCTGTTCACTGTCTGCTCCTTTTTTCCTGTGTCAGACCCCAGAGGGCTGGAATACGCTCCCAAAAAGGTACCTTCCTCCAGTTCCTCCTGCTCCAGCCGATGCTGTACATTCCCAGGGGGATGCTATCACCTGTAACTTCTTGAATCCAGGGCCTTAAAAAGCTTCCCCATTGCCTACAAAATAAACCGTTGGCATAGATGTTCTTTAATAATCCTCACACTGCCTCCCCCAAATAATTCTCATTAATCTCCTTTATCTGCTGTTTTGCCCAACTTCCTGTGACCAAACCATGCTTCCTTTGTACTGCTGTCTGCTTTAAAGAGTTGTATGGTGATGCTGAGTTGCAGTGTAGACCTGCTACAGCCTATTTTATTTGGTCAGAAATAATTTATGACCAATAGGCTGTTATTCTGATGATTTGAAGTAGCTGGACTCACCACAACAAACCGGGTAAACATAAAACACATGTACGCTAACACTTTTAAAACTGTCTTTTTTTAATGGCAGAAGATAGACTGGTAGAGAGAAGTGTGCTTCTTTACTGTTGAGCCCGTGGTTACTCAATAGGTGATTACATTATTTTAAAGTCATAATTTCTGCTTTTGCTTTGTAAGCTAATCCCATTCCTTTTTTTTTTTTTTAAGATTTTATTTATTTATTTGACAGAGATAGAGACAGCCAGCGAGAGAGGGAACACAGGGGGAGTGGGAGAGGGAGAAGCAGGCTCCCAGCGGAGGAGCCTGATGTGGGGCTCGATCCCAGGACTCTGGGATCACACCCTGAGCCGAAGGCAGACGCTTAATGACTGCACCACCCAGGCGCCCCTAAGCTAATCCCATTCCAATGCACAACGCGAATTGCTATTTAAAAGCCATCTGTAGCAAAAGTTTGGCATATTAGAAACCTTATATCTGTTTTGTAAATTGAGACTGTCATCTACTGGGATTACTTATAGTGGGAAAAAATATTTGCCATCATCCTTGGTGAGAAAGAGCTTCCATACCAGTTTTTTAAAGTAGAGAAATAAGTTAACCAGACTTTTTCAGGAAGCAAATTTTAACTCACTTGAGGGCTGTACCAAATGCAAACAGTAAAGGATCTGCAGTAGAGAATTGCTCCCGTAAGCTGAAGGGAGGCTTAAAACACAGTGGACCTCCTAGTACAATGGTAGAAGTGCTGGCCACATGGAGTGGTCAGTTTGCCATGGGGATTTATGGAGCATCTGAGGTCAAACAGCCACTTCCCAGCCAGGCAGCCAGCTTCTAAAGAAGCCATGCCACAAGGTTTGGTTTATAGAAAAGTGAAGTATCGACAGATCCTTTCTTCTCTCTACAATTATAAATAATTCCAGTTTCACAGATGCCACATTTTCTCTAAATACCTTCAGATTCATATTGATGAATCTTCACTGTAATTATTAATTATAACTAACATAAATTGAGAATTCAGTGGGTGCTGGCATGGGCTTCATGTGAATTTCTCGTTCAGCCTTCGTGAATAGCACTTCCCAAATGGAGACATTGAGGTACGGAGAGGTGCAGTAACTAGACCAAGCTTGCCGCACCGCAGTCTGGCAGTGTCACTCCAGAGTCTGTGTGCTTCACTGCTGTATTGTAGGGCCTCTTTATAAGCTCGATAACCTTCTGTCAGAACGAAGGAACAACTGTGACATATTCTAGTCAATGGTTTGCAAGATGCTCTCACTACATATGTCATTTTTACCTCTATAGGGAAGGTCGCTGAAGTTCAGGGATATTAATGTGAGTTTTAGAGACATCAAGGTCACATATCTACTAGATAATGGAGCTGGAGCTTGAAACAAGATTTTGTAATGAACTCAGAACTCATGGCTTAATAAGAGTCAGAAAAAAAGTTCCAGGGGGACTACCCAGAAATTAGAGGGGATTAGCAAAATATCTTGTTAATAGATAAAGGCAGTTTTAGTAAGTAGGGTTCCATGTATCTGTGACACAGAGCCTGAACAAATCACCTCACTGGAAATCTATTTCTGATACTTCTATGCCTAACACAATGGAGTTTATATAGGTATCGGTTTACTGCTCTCACACACACCCTCTGTCCCTGTGTGTGTGTGTGTGAGAGAGAGAGAGAGAGAGAGAGAAACATATCAGCTTGTCTATCAGTTGTTTCTGGATTACTGCAGTAAGTTTAGCTAACATCCATCATATCAAGTGTTACTTTAAACAAAAACATGGTGGATTTATATACTCAGACCGTTTATTCAGAAAATATTTTTTGAGGTTTGCACATTTGCCTGGTTGTGTACTAAGTACTGGAAATCCAAAAGATGGGCGCCTGGCTGGCCCAGTTGGTGAAGTGTCTGCCTTCAGGCTCAGGTCATGATCTCGGGGTCCTGGGATCCAGCCCCATGTCTGGATCCCTGCTCAGTGGAGAGTCTGCTTTTCCCTCTCCCTCTACCCCTTTCCCCCAACCGCTCATGCTCTTTCTCTCTCAATAAATAAAATCTTAGAAAAAAAAAGAGAAAAGAAAAGAAAATGAAGTCACTGCCCAGACAGGTGGGGACTGGTGCACAGACAAGCAGGACAGTAATCAAGTGTCATAACTGCTCTAGCAAGTGTAAGGCCAAACTAGCATCTCCAACCTCCAGTCACAGCCCTGAGGAGGCAGGATGACTTCCTCAAGCAGTACACGGGGCAGGCAAGTTAGGAAGCCCAACAGTTTCCAGGTTCCTAACCTTCTTTAAGTCTTTCCCAGCCCCTGCCTGCAGGAAAACGTCCAAGGAGGAAGCATCTTGCCAGTTCTCTCTGCAACCTCCCATTACCCAATGGCCCTTCTCCCAGTCTACAAAGGAAAAGCTTTTCTTTCATTCACTCCAAATTGTCCAACAAACCACCGGAGCATAAAGAAATGGACTGTTCAGATTATTGTGTCAGCAAAACCTTCTTTTCAAGTCACCATAAACCCACTGCCAGGCTTCCTGTCTGTCTCACTACTACTTCTCTCCCACTCTGGGTTTAGGACAGTATTAGAAACCGGAAGTTTTGGTGTGCGTTGCCATAGTCTACATTCAGACTACGTTAAAGATGGAAGCAGCAGGAGCAGTGCCATTTTGTTTAAAAATTTTGCCTCTTCCATGCCCTGTTTCTGGTCTGTGAATCATCGGGGCTGGAGAGGAACACTGAAGAGGGCGGGCCCATATTTCAGCCAGGTGACAGACACATGGCATGCTTTTGTGCCTTATCTCTCCATATTAAAATTAGAGTATTTGAGGTTTATAAAAAAGCGGGAATGACAAATCTATGAGGTGTGTCCTTGTACTGTCAGCAGGAGAAAGCTTGATAGACTCTCTTCCCATCTGTCTCTGTTTCATACTTAGAATGTTCTCAAAGAGATGTTAAGTGCTCTGTTTACTTCTGATGGAGAATGGCATATCTAAGAGCAAAAGAGATGTATCTAAGAGAAGTTAGTATTTTATATTTTCTTGAACATGTATTATACTTGTAGGAAAAGCATTTTTTTTTTAAAGATGTTATGTATGTATTTGACAGAGAGCACAAGCAGGGGGAGCAGCAGGCAGAGGGAGAGGGAGAAGCAGGCTCCCCACTGAGCAAGCAGCCTGACGTGAGGCTCGATTCCATGACCCTGGAATCATGACCTGAGCCGAAGGCAGACGCTAACTGACTGAGCCACCCAGGTGCCCCAGGGAAAGCATTTTCATTAACTTTTTCCAAAAGATTACATTTTCATTAACTTTTTCCAAAAGATTACCTTTTCCAAAAGATTATCTCCAAATACCAAATTTTCCTTTGTGCTTATCTTTCCCTCAGTGTCATTCAACCACTTCTCATTTTCCCCCCTATTTACCACATAATTAAAATTAGTTTCTTGGTGGTAGTATATTGTGGATTCCACTGTAAATAGTGCACTGAACAATCATGAATAAAACTTAATACATCTGGGTTTAGCCCAGTGCCTTTTTTTGCTGTTAATTTCCTCCAAGTAGATTAACCTGGACTCTTACCAGCACAACATCTTATGTACTGGTGTAAAACAAAATGTTCTCTAAAGCAATCCAGGATATAATACTCTGGATTTTAAAAAACCAGCCTCATTTAATTAGGATTAATTTCTACCTCTCAGAGTTGATAATTTAATGTGATTCTGTTTTGGTAAAAAGCAAAATTACGAGCTTACTTATGTCCAGACATGAAATGATATTTCTAGTCTAGATTGTATCTGGAATCTTCAGGTTGTCTGTTCCTCTCTGTCCATCTGTCACTTCTCTTTAGGGTACTGCAAGATGACCTAGCGATTTGCCACGCTGAGGATTTCTTCTGTGTACAAAGGAAAAATGGGAAGTGCAAAGGAGGGTGAGGGGAAGGTCAGGAAGGGAGAGATGAAGAAAGAGTCCTGACGGGCAGCTCCGGAACGTGCAGAACCCCACACACAGACTGAGCTCAGGAGTGTGCACTTCGAGCCCAGTGGTTTCAAAGTGGAGTGTGTGCACCCAGGCTGTGGTGAACAGAGAACACTGGGGTGTCAGAAGCACTGATCATGTGTGTGTTTTAGTAGGTTGGAAAAATTACCTGTACTGAACGCACATGGGTTGACATGGGCACTCTCTGCGTAGGCTGTGCATCAGATGATCACGCTTAAAAGATCAGTCATAAACTGTCCTCTGGGAGAGGCAGGGCAGCGTCACCGCTCCACGGGGCCACCTGTGCGGCCTTCTGCATTTGCCCTCTTTCAGCAGGCTGTGATGGTGGCAATTTATGTGAGCTCGGTTAAGAAGCTTTACAGATTACACCAGCCAGTGTTAATTGGTAATCCTCGCAAAAGGGACGACTGGCCTTAAAAGATTTCTGCAAACAAAACAAACACAAACAAAAAATTAAAAGCATAAAATCAGAATAAAGAAAATACCGGTAACATAAAAACAAGGATCTAACAAAAATAAGACAGCTGATATTTTTTCAGTTTTTATTACAAGTTCCCCATTATCCATGTTCCAAGATAAAAATATTAATGATTTAATCAGAACTGACAAGCAGTATGCCACAGAATTTTGGTATCATCAAGAAGACTGTTTAAAAGGGATTTATATCTACTGTCATTAATGATTACTTGGGTCTTGTGGGCCTTTAGTTAAGGATGGTAGGAGAAAACCATAATTCGGAAGGAACATTTTAAAATGTGAATTATTTCATGATTAGGTCATCTTTTTTACTCCTATTTGTATGACTTATTATGTATTCGGTTATTTTCATAAATAACTAAGCAAACATGTTAGGCTTGTATGCTGCTTTGGTTAACGTTGCTGTGTAACCAGCCAACCCAAAGCTTCGTGGCTTAAAACAGCAACGTACTGTTATCTCTCATGATCTGTCAGGTGTCTGGGCTCAACAAGGTAGTTTTAACCTGGGGTTTCTTATGTGGTTCAGTCAGTCTTCTGAAAGCTCTGTGGGGCTGGATGTTCTAGACAGACACTCATGGCTCGCCGTGGATGCTGGCTGGTGGCTGGGAGCTCATCTGGGTTGTTGGCTGGTGAGCCTGCACATGGCCTCTGCACGGGGTTTGGGCTTTTCACAGCATGGAGTCTGGGTTCCAAATGGGGGAGACCCAAATGCCTTCCAAGAGGAAGGAAGCAGAAGCTGCCAGGCCAGTTAAAGGATGCCCCTAAAAATGGAACAGTGTTACTTCTACATTTGTGCCATATTCTGTTGGTCAAAACAGTCACAGGGCCTACCCAGATGCAAAAGGGTGGGCAACATAAACCACCTCGTCATGGGGTTGGGCAGAAGAGCATATACAATGGAAGATAATATTATGGCCATCTTTGAAAAATACAGTCTGCCACAAATGCTAAATTTTTTCCCTATGGAGTATATAATCATAAACTTTGGACTACTGGAATAACTCAGAATTATAGGTAAGATCATAGACCTTGTGGCCGAACTGACTTGACCAGAGCTGTTTCATCTTGGGAAATTTATCTGACCTCTCTGAAAATTGAGAAAAGAGAATCTATGGGATGGGGTGGGGACACTTTTGAGTATTGGATAAGAAAATGTGTACCCAGAGTGCCCAGAATATCATAACTGGCTGGATCAGTAGCAGATATTATTATGGTTTTGAGTTGGGGAGTGACTGTTTTTTTTGGAAAAAGCTTTTCAGAGCAAGCACTCTGATGACAGCATGGAGGATATATCAGATAGGGGAGAAGGTGGAAGATCAAGGACGGGGCCAAGGGGACCACCAGGGCGACTGTCATCAGGTGAGGACCATCAAGGAAGGTGAGAAGCAGGAGGAGAAATGTGCAGGCAGAAGTCACAGTGTTAATTGGTGACTTACTGAGTGGGGTGAGAAAGGGAAGGGAAACATCTAGAGCTATGCTTTTATGCTTTTGTGATTGCTCCCTCGTAAACAGTAAGTAAATTTTAATAAGAATCTGGTCCCATAAAATCATAAAGTCCTACTGGAACATTGTGTGAAGGTCATTTTTTTTTTTTTTTGTAATTCAGTTCATTTTACTGGTAAAAAAAATTATTGTTCAAAGTAGGAAACATGACATTAAAGCTGTCATATCATTAAATTTAAAATAAAGTTAGTTAACTGTTATGGGTTGCATTGAGTTCCCCAAAAAGATATATTGAAATCCTAAACTCCAGTACCTGTGAATGTGATCTTATTTGAAAATAGGGTTTTTGCATATGGAGTCAAGTTAGAATGAGGTGAAACTGAATTAGGAGGGGCCCTGAATCCAGTATGATTTGTCCTTATGAGAAGAGGGAAATAGAGACACCTGTAATCTCCACTCAGAGACTGAGGTGCTGGAGCTATGAGCCAAGCAACACCTGGGGTTAACAGAAGTTGGAGGAGAGGCAGAGAAGGATTTCCCAGTGCAGGTTTTAAAGGAACGCCTAGCCTGTAGAACTGCAAGACCAAATATATGACAATGCTCAAATCTGCACTGAGACCAGAGCCACATTGGCTATTAAAATATAAACGAAAATTAATTAAAACTAAGCAAAATTAAAAATTCAGTTCCTTAGTCACACTAACCATGTTTCAATGCTCAGTAGCCACATGTGGCTTAGTGCAGGTAGAGAACATTTTCATCATTGTAGAAAGTTCTATTAGAAAGCACTGGTCTAATCCCTTAACAGAATACATTGAAAACCCGTGTTACGGCCAGTTAAGGGAAAAGAAGGAATAGCAGAAGGAAGAGAACAGAAGAAAAGGAAAGAGAAAGATTTAGGGTGAGGGAGAGCCTTTCAGTGAAGAAGGAAGCCTAGATCTAGGGGTAGAGTGGGCTCTGAGGACATTTTTAGTCTGTTATATTGTAAATGTTCTCCGTGGAAATTCCAAAGCATATTAAATATATACTTTTTAAAAATTAGAGAGCTACAATTTAACAGATAAATCTGAACTGTGTGCCTGGCATTGAGTGAGGGTGGACTGCTAGGTGGACAAATAGGCCTAACTTACCATCATAAAAATTAGAGCAACATTAATCAAATAAAGTATGACAGTTATTTTGAAGTGGAAAAAATTCTATGGAAATAAATAGAGGAGCTCATGGTAGCCTTGATAGGGTTCAGGGGTGCCTCCCTGAGGACAAAGTGCCACATAAACTGAGAAAGGAAGGATGAAACAACCATCAGGTGGCAGGGGGGTGTTTCAGGCAGATGGTCAGCTGAGAAGCCTGACGCGAAGGACTGAAACAGTTAAATGTGTGGCTGGAGAGAGGGAGAGTAGCAAAAGGTGAGCCAGGGAGTTAGTTGGGGCAGGAATCAGAATTTGGGATGGGTGGGAGAGCTTGCTAAAATATTTTGTCATAAGGGTGATGTAAAGCTTTGAGGATTTTTTAGCCAAGAAGGGATATGTTCAGATGTGCCTATGGAGAGGATTTTTCTGCATGCTAAGGATGGTTTAAAAGGAAGCAAAGCTGAAGACGGGGAGGCTACTTGGAAGCTGTTCGGTACTAGGATGGCAGAAATACGTCTGGAGAAATGGCGACTGTCAGGATATTTGGAGCTAGAATGTATAGACATTGGTGATCACTTGATTGTGTTTGAAGGACAACCTTTAGGTTTCTAGTTAGGTTTCTGCGTTGAGTAGAGGTCTGCAACCAACCGGCTAAATCTGCTCTGTCTTATTTTTGTAAATACAGTTTTATGGGAACTCAGCCATGCACATTCTTTTACATACTGTCCGTGGCTGCTTTGAAATACATTGACAGATCTGAGTAATTGCGGCAAAGCCCACATGGCCCTAAAGGCTAAAATATTTACTGTCTGGCCCTTTAAGAAAATGCCAACGCGAATAAATGATCATTACTTTCATTTACTGAGGTATTAACATTTACCAGACAATATTCTAAATAATTTTCATATGGTACATATGTTATGGTACTCCATCCCAGTTGGCAAACATGAAGTGTTGCTATTGTCCCATTTACAGAGGCACAGATGTGACACTGTCACTGACACCCATAGCTTCAGTTACCACCTCCATGCCAGGGACTCATCAAAGTTGACTTCTAAGCCAGACCTCTCATTTGAGCTTCAGACAGGCATAATCTCTAACAGCCAGTCTCAGAGATGGCCCAAAAGTCAATATGTCCCAAACCAGGCTCCTGCTTGTCCCCCAAAACCCCATCATCTTTCAGTGTTCCATTTTTCTTAGCGAATATCACCAACCAGAAGAGCAAGCCAGAATTGAAGGAGCCCTCCTTGGCACTTGTCTCTCCCTGTTCCTTCTCTTGGCCGTTCTGTCTAAAGATTGCTGCAATCTGGCTGCTTCTCTTCATCTGGATCACCTGCCACCTGCCAAGTCCACCTTATTAATAGGACCATCATTTATGAGGGTTCTGTAATAGCTTTCTCATAAATCCATTTCCCTCCACCCAGACCCTTCTCCAATCTTCAAACTGCAGCCAGAGTGCACCTTCAGTCCTTTCAACCTCCACTCTCATTCCCCACCTAACCTACCCTTCAATGGCTTTTCTTGTTCTTAGGATTCCCAAGCGTTTTTTCATTATGCTTTTATGTTGTTTCATTGTTTTTGAATTACTCTACAGATAACTGATAGGAAGGCGAAACAATTGTTGTCAATACAAATGAAATAAATTCTGAAAGTCAGGGTTCAGTTAATTTAGCTTCCCAGTTGTGGGCAAAGCCAGTTTTATGTCCATTGCAAATTCATGTCACCGTTTCTGACCCGGAAATGTGTCTGTTCCTCCAACAAGGTTTAACATCTGCCTGGTAACTTCATTACAGGAGTTAATACAAGACTATAGACTATAATACAAGTTCATTTTATATGTATATGACAGTCATGCTTTTACCTTTATCAGGGAAATTATCCTTTAACTCTCTTTATAAGGCACTACACCTGGTTGGCTCTCTGCCAATGCTCCCAGTCTCACCCTGGACCAAGCACCCTCTGCTTGTCTCCACTCCGCCCCGACTCTCTTTTGTCTCCTGTAAGCACCACATTCCTTCCCTTCTCAGAGATGTCCTTTCCGAGAATTCACTTTCATCCCAGATGTTTGTCATCCCTTGTAGTGAATATTTTTTATCCTCCAGGTCTCTAGTGAAGGATCCCTAGCTGGAAAGCCTCTCCAGACTTTCCGAGCGGGATACATTCCATTATTGGAGGCTCGTAAAACACAGGTAGCACGCGTTATTTTTGCAGTTTTACAATTGTAGGATTAGTTGATGCTTTTTAACACAGGTAACATTTTTCTATATGGCTAAAGGCAATGCGTGATAATGGGATGGAGGTGTGCCCACATTGCATCCTCAGCACCTAGCTCAGTGTCCCCAGTGTCTTCGCCTTCGCAGATGTTACATACACAATAAATACTTTAGACAGATTTTTGGCCCTAAGTACTTACTGCTCAGGAGAGAGGTGGACTGAAAAAAACATATATTTGGGAGCCATCACCATACAGGGTCAGCCACGAAAATGCACAGGAAACACCACCGTTGGGCTGAACAAAATGAAGGCTATTAGGAACCTTGTTCAGGTGGAATAATTGGACAGGAGTCAAACTTCAGCCACTTGAAGTGGGAAGAAATAGAAGCTGTTAATACAGATAACACCTGGACAAAGTTTGACTCTGAAGAGATGAGAGGTGCAAGTGGCACTGTGGTAATTCTTTAATAACCTCATTCTTGTATTATATATGGTTTCTTGACTGAAAAGCAAGGATTTACAAGTAACATTTAAAATAGCAAGAAAATTGGAGCTGTGTAGTATCTACCTTTAAAACAATAACAGGCCTTTAATGCATGTCTGGTGTAGTCAGTTAAACCAAGCTTTTGAATGCAAATAAATTGTTAATTCTTCAACTGAGAGTTTCTTATTTTTAGGCATGGGGACAAGGTTGGAAAATGGCAGCCCTAGAGTTTACTTAGTCTGTAGTGTTTTTGTTTTTGTTTTCTTTTAATTTGATTTTAAATTTCTTCAAAGCGACTGGTTTCCAGGGACCTGTGACCTGCCGGGGCTGTATGGTCTTCGAAGCTTTGGACTCCACCCCAAGCATAAGAGGCTTTTCTATGCCTTTTATGAAAGGAAGGGAGGAAGGGAGAAAGGAATGTTGTTTTCTGAGTTGATAAGATTAGAGCTATATTGTCTTTAAGTCTGTATGAAATAATTCTAAAACCAGACCAGATTTAACCGCTCTTACCCAGAATAAATGGCCCTCCCTCTTTCCAAGAACAAATCAGCTCAAGTCACCACTTCCTATTAATTTTAAAGCCCAGAAAAGCTCATAACTTAGGCTGACGTTGCCCTGAGAGAGCGCAGAGGAGGCAGTAGCTTCCTTTTCCCTTTCAAAGGTCGCTTTATCAGCTCTCTAAATATTGCTTTCACGGGCTTACATCAGAAAACGGTCAGTTCGATTGGGAGCTCTTGATAGTCTATTTTGCCTGAAAACCCTGAATGAGTGGGTGCATCTAAGTAGCATCGAGGTCTCTGGGCAGAGGGAGCTCTTAAGAGATGTGAGCCTGGTAGCCCTGCAACACCCCGCAACAAATCCGACTCGAGTGGGTGGCGCAAAGAAAACCCAGATTCACGTTTTTCCTCATCAGTTTGCGCGTGGGGGTCGGTGGCAGATGAGAGCCAGCGCACAACTGCTAATCCTGGGCTACAAACTCGGGGGCTGAAACTGCCCTTCGTCGGCGTGTCCAAGGAAAGTCTCCCCTAATGTAAATTAATTTCCCCTTCGCCTTCGCCTTGGCCGAGGGGCGTTTCCGGGCCATTTACCCAGGTTGTTTGGTAAATAAGGATGCTCCTGAAGTGCCTGCATTTGGAAAGGCGCTCGCTTGCGGCGCGCACTCTCGTGCCCCAGCCCGGGACCAGGTGGCGGGGACAAGGGCTTTGGTTTTACCCATTGAAGAGAGAGAAGGACCAGACCGGTGGAAGCTCCTCCTCCAGGGATGCTGGAGGGACTGCGTCGTTCCCTGCGCCTTGCCCTGGCGCCGGGCCCCCGGTGGTGGCAGCCCGCGCCGCGCAGTCCGTGCGCCGGGGCTTGGCCGCGCCGCCCGCTCTCGCGTCCAGCCGCGCGCTGCGTGCCGCCGCCGCTCTCCGCAGCCCCGCGCTCCGGGAGCCTCCCCATGGCCAGCCCGACCCGCGCCGCTGCGGCCCTCGCCCGCCAGGTACCCGAACCCGGGCGTTTGTGGAAGGGGGGCGGATTGGACCCCGGGTCTCCGAAGCCAGCCGGCCTGGTCGGGCGCATTGCTGGCGTTTCCTGCACCATCCTGCTTCGCCGCACTTCGCCGCTCCGTCTCCACCCAGGCGTTTCCTCTCTCCCCAACCGTAACCGAAATCTAGACCTCCCGCCAGCGAACTCCGCTTTGGAACGGCCCCTGCCGGCCAGGTGTAGCGCCCAGGCGGTGACCCGCTCCGGAGCGCGGCGCGGACAGCCACAGGGAACGTGAGGGTCGCCATGGAAGCCGCTTTGGGGGAGGAGGGGAAAGCGGAATTTCTGGGCTGCCAGAACTGACAGCCACATCCTGCGTGCTTTCGCCACCCCAAAATATTTTGACCGCAGGCTTCTGCCTCCCTGGATTGCCCCATCCCCCCCCCTCCGTCGCACGTAGCTATTTAGCAGATCAGGCTTTTTTATTTTATTATTTTTTTTAAAGGTCTGCACCTTTTCCCAATTCGTCCCACTTCCATTGTGTCCTTAAGTATCTTTTAAATTACTCCGTAATTCCCTGAGGTTTTGTTCTTAACCTGTGAGGTTTGTTGTTGATGCGCCTGCATTGCAGGACCCTGCCCTTGGAGGAAATGGTTCATTCTCGTCCTCATCCCTTTCCAGTCTTGCTATTGTGCACCAGTGATTGACAAGACCACGAGGCTGAGCGCGCCCAGGAGATTTCTCTATAAATGGCTTAAAACCCTAGTCTAGACTATTCACTCGGATATAAGGGGGACAATTACCTTCTTGTTCTTTGCTGGTGAACCCTGGCTCTGTAGGGCGACCCTGGAATTTAACCAGTCTGCCCTAAGCCAGCGGTGGAGGACGAAAACAGCTGCGTGGTCTGGAAGGGTAGAAAGTGAAGGACAGCCCTCCCTGGACGCTCTCCTTTGAGGCTGGTGCCTGGGCTCGTGACCCTCCTGTTCCTGTTTGCTTGGGTACCTGAGCCGAGCCTCCGGCATGATGGTGAGTGCTACTGATTACCCCAGGCCGCAGTAACCCACCTGGTTTTATTTAATGAATTTAATTCTTCTTTAAGGACTGCAATAACGGATGCTCCCCAGAATGTACCGGAGAAGCGGGATCAAAGGAGGTGGTGGGGACTTTCAAGGTGAGTTATTTGCCAGAGGTTAAGTGAAACAGCAGTCAACTGAATAAATCCATTTCTTGTTGAGATTTGGACAATTTTCACTGTGTGGGTTATACGGTAATTTGGATATGCTGTCATACATTTTAAATTCCATTCTTGGGGGGGCGGGGGTGGCAGGGAGTCATTTGGGGAGCAGTAATGTGTTTACATATAAAATTACCTGGAAGTTAATTGTTTAATTCATTTCATGAATCATAATTTTTTCTTGGAAATAATTTGTAAATATTCACCTAGAGGTTTATCTGATTGTATAAATAAGTATAACCCTTCACTAGTGGAAGAAGTTACACTTACAGTTTTTCTCTTTAAAGCAACACCAAACATTTTACAGTCAATGTGTTGTGTTTCCTTACTGTCTCTCTGAATTACAGGGTTTATATATTAGATCTCATAACTTCCCAGGCGACTAATGAGGAGTAAATGAGAAAGAATTTTGTAAAAGCACTTTGAAAATCATAAAAATGCAAATATAAGGTGTATTATTATTTTCTCTCTGAATCATTATCTCCTCCCCACCCCACTGCTTCCCACCAGCCATGGAGGGTTTTGCTTCTCTTTATGTCTGCCTCTACTCTCCTGCCTATTTCAGTCACTGTCAATTGTCATCCATAGCACAGAGTGTCCTAATGATCTCACATCCTGGCAGGGTTCAGAGAGGGAGTGGAAACTTGACTCATCGATTTCCCACACACCCAGCTCTTACTATGTGGTAGGCATTGGAAATCTGAAGATAATTTCAAGATAAGGTCTCTGCTCTCAGGATTAAAAAAAAAAAGATAGAATATAGTAATTTCCTTACTAGAATAAGTTTTTGAGTTTTATTTGCCTGTAATATTCCTGGTCCTTTAAAGATAATATCATCTATAGCCTTGTAGCTGATCTAATCCGCTCACCTAGTCTATGAAGACTAAATTCTAATATGTTCTGGGGACTTAGATATTGAGAGATGGATTCTAGAAAGAATGACATAAAATGGACTATTTGATCAGCTCTCAGGGTTATTTTATATACAATAGGTATATTCCTCAAAGGGTATATAGACAAGTGTGATTTTTTTTTCCAAAAGGCCTTTGTATTTTTATACATAGGGAATTTTTACAAAGTTAAAATTAATACATAATGTTGGGGCCCCTGGGTGGCACAGTCGGATGAGCGTCCGACTCTTGGTTTCAGCTCTGGGTCATGATCTTAAGGTGAGGGGGCGCGGATTGAGCCCTGCTTCGGGCTAGAACTCAGTGAGGAGTCTGCTGGAGTTTCTTCCTCCCTCTTCCTCTGCCCCTCCCGGCGCATGCTCTCTCTCTCTCAAATAAATCTTTTAAAAAATTAATTCATAGTATAAATAATCTGTTGAATTTAGATTTCTGTATATTAGGTTTTAATTAAAGGGGGCTGTACTGACATTCTACACTTGTATTTACATATTAAAACATGTAATGGTGGTTGTATTCACAGTGCATATGTAATGAGGCAAATGAAAAATGAAATTGATTATTTGGGGGGAAATGGTGGGTTTTATAGGACCATTTTTGCTTTTGACAAAAAGCAAAGTTTTTTTTCTTTACTCCATTTGTATTTTTATTTTTTTTATTTTATTATTTTTTTTAAGATTTTATTTATTTATTCGACAGAGATAGAGACAGCCAGCGAGAGAGGGAACACAAGCAGGGGGAGTGGGAGAGGAAGAAGCAGGCTCATAGCAGAGGAGCCTGATGTGGGGCTCGATCCCATAACGCCGGGATCACGCCCTGAGCCGAAGGCAGACGCTTAACCGCTGTGCCACCCAGGCGCCCCTCCATTTGTATTTTTAAATTGCCTTTTGAGTTTCTCATGGGTAGTTTTCATATTGCATCCCCTCCCCCATTTTGATGCAGTCATTTTAAAGTGAGCATGCAGTTTCCCAACAAGGCCCAAAAATGATGCCTTATTACTGGGGAACCGTACAGAATCTTTCTGTGGACTCAAGAGCCTTCCTTGTTTCAAAGAGATTAGCTGTCTGTTTCTTCCACTTTCCCCCGCTTTATAGATCTCCACAGAATGTGACACTCCAAATCTGTAATTCTCGTCTTCATACCTTTCTATTAGATTTGATTTGATTTTTTAAAAATTAATTTATTTACTTGAGAGAGAGAGAGAGCAAGCGAGCTAGGTGAGGGGCAGAATGAACTGGGAGAGAGAATCCACAAGCAGACCCCCTCCCCCCGCCCCATGCAGGGCTCAATCCTAGGACCCTGAGATCATGACCTGAGTCAAAACCAAGAGTTGGCCGCTTAACCTATGGAGCCACCCAGGCACCCCTCTATTAGATTTTAAAAGAATATCTCTAAAAGATAATGAACATAGTACCTAAGGATTTTCAAATAGAGTAAGAAAAATGTGCTTAGTGTAGAACAAAGTTATGCATTTTCTGATAAACTTGTAACGCAGAGATAGCTTTTAAACATTTAAGTATTGTGTCCAATGCAGAGAAGTATGGATGCGATATCGAGTGGTAAACAAGAGACGGGGCCTGAATGCTGGCGGATACAGCCCTCAGGTGCAACCAGGTTGCATTAGCCTGCTCCGGGCTTCCCCTTTTCAGAGCAGATGAATTTTGAGTTAGGAAGTTGTTGTTTTTAATATCCTTTGTTTTTGTCAATATTTCTTGTCATTTCACAATCCAGCCGTTGTGGCCTTCCAAATTCTTCCACAAGCATATGGCCTGAAACATCCTGACTTTGAAGTCATCCGAGAACGTGGAACATCGGAAGGAGACAGATTAATTATGTAGGAGAAAGTGTCATTTTACAAATACTGTTATTTTTATCCATCTTTGGAAAGGAAATGGTTTCTAAACAGTGATAAAAACTGTTTGCAAAATTTGTTTATTTTATGCCAAAGATTTTTTTCCCCTTAGGACTAGATTTCACATCTACTCAAAACCAGTCACAAACCTTCAGCTGATATTGGTTACTTTTGAGTTTCATTCGGTGTACTAACTGCTTTGATTTAGTAGTCTTAGGTAATTTCTCTTGGAGCTCAGGTTAAAAGCTGTTAGTTTTAGTATCCAGATTTACAGAATTTTTTTTTTTTTTTTCTGAGAGAGACAGAGTCCATGCACGTTGGGGGGGGGGTTGCCAGGGTGGGCAGAGAGAGAGGGGGAGAGAAAATCTTAAGCAGCTCCACACTCAGCATGGAGCCCGGGCTCCATCTCACGATCCCGAGATCATGACCTGAGCTGAAATCAAGAGTCAGACATTTAACCAAGTCACCCAGGAGCCCTAGAAATTGTTTTAAATGAAGGAAATTAGACTTCTCGATCAAATTCTGAAGGCACTCAATTGTGTATTTGAAAACTGCATGTAGGGCAGTCCTTATTTACAAATTAGAAAGAGGGTTGCTATCCCTATCATTAATAAATCACATCTTACAAAAGGATGTAGTGGTTTACTAAAATAGAATACCTGGTAATTTAATCATTTGTATTCAGTTCCAGAAACTTAACTAGTAGTACCAAGTTATAATTACAAGAGCACTAAGTCCAGCATAAAAACACCTTGTTCTATATCTTTGCCATTAACTAACTTGATCTCACAGGACAGTGGATCACTGTGGGTGGTCCTGGAGATATTTTAAGGAGAGAGTTCAGAAAAGTAACAATTATATACTGGGCCATGATCATTCTTAAAATTGGTTAAGGATTTGTAGTAACAAAACGGTCTTTTATGAACTACAACAAGTACACATGATTTTTATAAAAACTACAGTTTTTATAAAATTTTTGATTTATGAAATAATTTTAATTAAAATTTTTATTGATCACGAAGATCAATCCGTGTTTAGTGAAATTTAGAACAGAATTATTAGCCCATATTTGATGTTATAACAGTTACTGTGCTAAATCAGAGTTCAGCATAATCCCAAGAAATGACTCCCTTTTCCAATTGTTCAAATTAATTAAAAGATTTTATAGAGCCAAACCAAACATTTTGGGGGTTGGGATGTCTGTATAGAGATGTTGTATGAGCAACTGCTAGGCAGTTTGAAAAGCTGAGGATACCACCAGACTGCTGGGCCAGATGGGGTGCTACAGTTTCCACACCTCCTCCTACAGGAAGAAAGGAGTTGGCATAAACTGGTTGCACCATGTGTCCCGTGTTACAGGCGGAGGAAATGATGGGGAAGAAGAAAGCGGTGAGGATGGGAAGGCATCTGTAGCCACGTTTTAGTCCTTCCATGTTAAACAGAGGCGTGTAGACAACGCTTAAGAGCTGGTCAGTGTTCAGGCACTGGGGCACTGTGTACCCCCAGTACAGCCCACCCATGTTCCTTGTTGACAGATTGTTTGCAGTTCTCTGACCTGCCCTGCTAGCCTCCTTTGCAGTTAGATAGATCAGTGTGACACCTTTCTGACCAATAAGGCATACGGAAATTCCTGGGAAGATGTTGCTCTTGAAATCAGAGGGAGCAGACTCGTCTGCTGTTATCCTCCTCTCCTATCTTTAGACCTTGATGACCTTATTAAAGCTGAAGCTACAGCTGTAGTGAGCTTTCTTTTGACCCTGAGGAGAAGGCTAAGAAAATCACAGGGCCTTGAGATTATGGGCTACGCCAGGCCTGGTTTCTCCAGAGTTAACGTGAGAAAACAACTCCTACTTGTGTGTTTGACTTACTTGCAGCTGAATGCATTGCTAACTGATAAGTAAAAGGTTGATGCAGGACGTTAATGAGAGGTAGAATTGAAAAAAAGACGTTCGGGCCATACTTGGGGTACTTGATTTTACAGCTAAAGTATTTGGACTTATCTGTAAGCCATTTAGCTCTTCATGGACATTGAACATCATGACCAAGCATGTGATGATGTCCAGAGAGAAGATGGGGAAGAGATACAGGATAGCTGCTACAGAGGGGGTAGTAGAAATTGAGGAATCAGACTTATTAAAGAGATTCGTGAAGGTACGGGTGCCTCGGTTACTGATAGGGGAAACCGAGGGCTGGGAGAATGTTGTTAAGAATGGTAAGTTCTCTTTGAAGTAATGAAGATGTAAAGCAAATAAAAGAAAACATGCACAATGAACTTGTTAATGGAGGTCATGTCTGGGAAGTGGGAATGTGGTGGTCAGGGGACTAGTTGGGACTGTTACTGATCTATTTATTTTTTGAAAGTTGGGGATTTTATACTTTTCATTTTTCTTCCCTTTACAGTAGAATTTTAAAATAAACATGCATTCCTCTTATTAGATGAATTAAGGATTAAGAAGTAAAGAAGTAGAATGTAGTATGATATGAGAAATAGAGATCAAGTTTTAGAGGAAATATATTCTCTATTTTAGATACGTTCAGTTTGAGGTAACCAAGGTCCTTTGATTACGGAATAATGTATGGCTTTTGATAAGAATTCACAAATGAGACTTGAATCTCTTCAGTGGTTCTCAGCCCTTCTAGTGCCTTGGAATCTCCTGGAGAGCCTTCAGTGAAAATTGATGTGAAGTCCCACACCTGAGTTTCTTTTTTTTTTTTTTTTTCTGAGTTTTTGTGCATCTTGGGTACAGCATGGACAGTGGTATTTCCTTAAAAAACACACACACAAAAAAAACACTTCCCAGGTGAACCAATTTAGCAGCCAATGTTGGAAACCATTGTTCTTCTGGTTGCTGAAATCTTCAAGGGAGATAGTGGGTATTGTTCTGAGCCCTGAGTGCCCGGTTAGAATCACTTGGGTAACTTTGAACAACCAACCAACCACTCCCCTGCCCTGTCCCTCTGAGATTCTGGTTCGGTTCTGGAATGGAGTGTGATTTAGTGTTTTTAAAAAGTTTCATAGTTAAATCCAATGCGTAGCCAGAGCTGAGGATCCCTGATGCAAAAAAGGAAATGTAGAGGCTCAAGGAAAAAGCTCAGTGTTACCCAGATTCTTATATATTACCTCCGTCAAACTATCTTCTCCCCCCTTCCTGCTTTGCTCCTTCATACTTTTAAAAAATTAAGAAATTAAAGCATAGTGGCCATGTCTCTACTATTATCCCTGATGGCTACTTCAGATTGCCTGGAGTAAAGGGGTAAGCAGGGGTTATTTTAATTGCTAGCAGCCCGGGAAATAAGGGAGATGGGGTATGGTCTTTTTTTTTTTCTTTTTTTAACAGATTCATTTATGAAAGAGAGAAAGTGTGTACGAGTGGGGGGGGGGTGGAGGGAGAGAGAATCCTCAAGCAGACTCCCAATGTGGGGGTTGATTGTAGGGCCTGAGATTATGACCTAAGCCAAAATCCAGAGTCAGACACTCAACTGACTGAGCCACCCAGGAGCCCCAGACGGTGTATACTCTTAATTGCACAGAGCTAGAACCCATGGAGAATTGGTATGTTGGTCAGTGTAGTGTGAAGTAACTCGTTCTCTTGGTCCATCTCTTTCCCCTGTCCAGCAGCCACAGTGCCTCTGTGACCTCTTATGCCATTCCGTTTCCCCCACGTTTCCTGAATTCCTGCCACACTGAGCCTTTCCAGTTCCTTGAACATGCCAAGTCTATTCCCATCTCAGGCACTGGGCCCTTGCTTCCTCTGCCTCAAATACTTTGCCTCTAGATAGCTACATGGACTGCCATCTTCCTTCATTCAAGACTGCTGGAGGGACACCTCATCAGGGAGGGCATTCCCACCCTTTCCACGAAAAATAAGCTTTTTCTTCCCCACGCCATCCTTTTAAGCAGCTTTCATTTTCTTCATAGAACTAATCACCTCCCGACCTCTCTTTATCCACTTATTTCTTTGTACTGTTTTCTCTGCACTAAGAGAACAGGACTTGTTTTATTCCCTGAGATTCTTTTGGGCCTATAGCAATAGGTACACAGTAGCTCAACAGATCGAGGTTGACTGAGTAATACTTGCTCGCAGTGGCTGCTTCCTGTCCTCGGCTGACCGTGAGCTTGCCTGAGAAGGAGGGGCTGGGCCAGAAGACGTCTTTGTATCTCTTGTCTTGTGCTTGCTTTCTGCAGTGCCTGGGCCATTGTGTTGGTCCAGTCAGTGTTCACTGAGTGAATAAAAAGGCAGAATGCTAAGAATAATAAAGCAGATAAGGAAGAAAGAACAAGGGAAGGAAAAAAAATTACCCTACAGTTGTTTGATATGAGGCCATAGTCTCGTTTTTAAATATATATGTAGGTTGTTATTGATATAAAGTATCCATAGCCTGTTGGTTTCACGGCAGGTGGTTATTGATTGGGGAGCTTAGAAATCCTGAAAGGTATAAGGATCATGTGAGGTTGATTTCTTGTTGATTAGCTCATGGGAGCATTGGTTTGCTAATGATACAAATAATGGGGAAGGTGATTTTTATTTCACTTTTGAAGAACCATGCAAAGTGTTGGTTCTGTCGTTGGGGGGAAAGGCTAAGGTCTGTTGCCTTTGCGATATTGAAGATATACCCCCTATTCGGCATGTAGAAAAAATGCTCACACTCTCGCTTCTCCATTTTTACCTACTCTCATCTTTCTGTTTGGGGTCTTACTACCCTCCCCTGCTACTGAGAAACTTTTATTAGTAGTTTTAGTAGGTAAAAATTTGCATTGTTTGTTACTATATTGATAGGATTACAGGTTTTTCTTAGCCCAGGACTAAGAAAAGCCATTGAAAAAAGCTAACTAAAGCAGAGTCCCAAGTGCTTCATTGGGCAAGAACACTGTGAAACCATTCATGTAATGAAAAGTTTGTTAGAATTTTACTCACTTTAAATCCTGGCCATCTTCTGCGGATGGGTCTGTCATCCATCAGGGAGAACATCTGAAATTAGCCGAATGTTATTTTCAGTATTTAAAATGTATTGTGTGTGAGGCACTGTGCTAGGAGGATTAACTGGAATATCTACCTCGTTCTTGTCTAAACAGTCTAGAGGGACTGGCAAACTTTTTAATGGGTCAGATAGTAAATAGTTTAGGCTTGAGGGCAGGAAGGGTTCTGTCATTATTAGTGGACTGTGCCATCATTAAAGCTAAAAGAACATTGTGACTATGTTCCAGTAAAACTTTTATTTACAAAACAGGTCAGAAGGCTGCATTTAGCCTGCAGGTGAAATTTGCCCACATCCTCCTTGGGGTTTGAGATCTAGAGGATAAAGGGAGAGAAATGGGATTCATGGAACAAAATAATTGAGCTGGAGTGTATCCCTTTAAATTATTTTTTTGCACTGAGTAAAGGTTTTCAACTTAATCTACTTACTTGGATTAAGTAGTGGTAGAAGAAAGTCCATTTGCCCCCAAATTTGGCATTTTATTGGCATATTCCAAAGTAGCATTACTAAACCTGAAAATTACAGTAATATGTTGTCTTTAGTGCCTTAGGCTTCCCTGTAATGTGAGCTTTCTTGTTGTTTTAGAATACATTCAGCTGAATATTATTCTAAAAATAAAACTGATTGTCATTCATAATATAGCAGATGACTAAGGTGTGTATAAGGCAGTGAATTAATCAGAAGCAATTGATTTTTTAAGAGTGTGTGCTCGAGGCGGGGAGGGGCAGAGGAAAAGGGAGAGAGAATCTTAAGCAGGCTCCATGCCTGGCGCGGAGCTGACACGGCGCTCGATCTCATGACCCCGAGATCAGGACCGGAGCTGAAATCAAGAGTCAGATGATTAACCGACTGAGCCACCCAGGTGCCCCTGGATCATTTTAAATGTAAGGATAAGAGCCGATGATCTAAAGAGAACTCCTGTACTTGATTTTGGGGGGTAATGAGTACTTTTGTGGAGTTTGACCTTCCTTACTACCTGTTAACAAGTCGAACCTGTCCCTGGTTAATACTGTCTTTTAACTGATCAGAAGGCTCCTTCCCCCATGGTTTTGTGGGCAGTCTACAGCTGTTGTGAAGTTAGTGACGGTACTGCGATTCGGCTGTGTATGCGTTTGGCCATTTGTAATGGGCAAGCTGGCTTTGTGGGGAGTTGGTGAAATGCTGCTGTGTGAAGTTGTTTCCTATTACTCTTATTTATCTTTCTTTCAATAAGGGGTCCTTTGTTCACTGTTTCCTCAACACAGAATAGAGGATTTATATCTTGGTGTTCATTCTCGACTTCTCTGTTTTCAAAGAGGAAAACATTTGTTTCATTCTGCTCCTTTCTTCTATAACGCACCCAGGGGGTTTTGAAGGCTTGTGCCAAGAATTCTTTGAGGGAGCTAGAGTACAGCCATCACAAGAGATTCAGTTCTTAATGACTTTAATTTTAGTTTAACAAATCCTTATGAGTGTTGCTGTCATTGCTCTAGAAGACCCTCCTTGCCTCGGTCCTGAGTGCTCAGTAGGAGTCCTGTGGTGAGGGCGAAGGCTCCTTTTTCCGCCGTTTTACCCCTTCTGCTATTTTGTCCCTGTTTCTAAATATCACTGAATTTGGTTCTGGTCTTTATTAGTGCAGAGATTTCAAACACCAAGCCAGATTCCGAATGCCAACATGATTTGTTTGGCTCACATAGTGTTGTTAAATTTCTGAGTTAGTTGCCAGCATTTAAAAGTCAAATGATTTCACTTTTTCTTGGCCAGTGACCTAAATTTTGTCTTTTCACCCGCTGCATCGTCCAGCCAGTGGATGTTCAGTAACTTTTCCTTCATGGTGCCGTTTTTTCTTCCCCAGGCGAAAGATCTAATAATCACACCAGCCACCATTTTAAAGGAAAAACCAGACCCAAGTACTCTGGTTTTCGGAACTGTTTTCACGGATCACATGTTGACGGTAGAGTGGTCCTCAGAGTTTGGATGGGAGAAACCGCGTATCAGGCCTCTTCAAAACCTGTCATTGCACCCTGGCTCATCAGCTTTCCACTACGCCGTGGAAGTAAGTACATGGGAATCAATGATGGTGACGTCCTAGATCCTCACTGTGGGTAGTAGCTCTTCCCGCTAAAATAGCTTTTGGGCGGTATGGGCTTTATCACATTGACTCGAAGTCATAAGTTTCTTTAACACTTTTCCCATAGACAGTTGGATTGAAGGTAAGTCTTAAGAACTAATCTTTCAGATAATCTTGAACTTTCCATAATGTCAATAAAAAAATCATTTGCAGCAAATGCAAGGACAGTGGATGAGAAAATATGCAATCGAAAATCCAGGACTGTTAATATTTTACTGAGTCACTTCTCAGATTTTCTAACGACTGAGAAGGTGTCACTGAGTACAGTATTACAGTTAGATTTTAGTGTTTACTGCATGTTTTTATGACCAGCATTAACGTGTAGGTATATGTGTTCAGAGACGTGTAATTAAATGTCATCCTTCAGGCATGAGTGGAATAATTATAAGCATAAAATATTAAATATGTCGAGAATGCTTTCTCTAGTCCTTGTCAGGATACACACCGAGAGCCACAATACACTCCTCATTCCCTTGACCCGCATTTTATTTTACTCATTTGTCATGTGTTGGGTATCTTTCCCAGAATATTGGGGTACTGGACATAAGCAGGAGCCTACCTGTTGAGGGAGTAAAAGTAGTAGGTATTCATAACAATAATGATAAAATTGCTTGTGTTTATTAAACTCCGGCAGTGTGCTCTGCACCTTATATGGGTCACCTCATTTAATATCTTAAGTGAGAACACATAGTTAAGCATTCAGGTTCTGTAGGCAGACTTCCTGGCTCAGGTTCGCTCTCTGTTGCTCCATGGGGAGCTCTATGACTTGGGAAGCTTATTTAAAATCTCTTTGTGCTTCCAGTTTCTTTACCTATAAAATGAGGTAGTGATAGTCCTTCTTTCATAGAGCTGTTATAAGGATAAGGTAAGGTAATTTGTGTAAGCATATACAGCCATGCCTGGTGCATAATGAGAGCCCAGTTGTTCGCTGTTATTGTTAACCCTTAAAGTGGCATTATCTTTTGTAGAAGCAGGTTCAGAAAAGAGAAGTTTCTCAGCCAAGATGACACGGTATTTTTTTTTTTTTTTTTTAGATTTTTATTTATTTGAGATAGAGTAATCGAGAGCAAGAGCAAAAGCAGGGGCAGCAGCAGGCAGAGGGAGAAGCAGCTCCCCGCTGAGCAGAGAGCCTGACATGGGGATCGATCCCAGGACCCCGGGATCGTGACCTGAGCTGAAAGCAGATGTTTAACTGACTAAGCCACCCAGGTACCCCAAGATTACACAGTATTAAGGGAGGAGACAGGGTTCAAATGCTGAGTTCCTACTCCCTGTGACATCACTCCTAAACATATACACTAAAATTACAAAGAGCCCTGTCCAATTCACATGTTCAAAATTATAAATTTGAATAATTTGGACACCTGTGCAATGCCCACATGTACTCACTTGGCTGTGGAGTCTTCAGTTTCCATCCCAGCTTTGTGTCTTCACTGTATCCACTTGGATGAGTTCTGATTATTTGCTCCAAGCCTCAGTTTCTTCAACTATAAAAGAGGAGTGGTAGCCGCCCTTGCCTGTGTCATAGGGTATAATAAAGAGCAAATGAAATAAAGGAAGTCCCTAAAAATTTGAAAGAAGGAATATGGCAAACCTTAGAGCAGTGGTCTCAAGCTTAGCACATGTCCTACCCTCAGAGTTTCTGATTTCCACCAAATTCCCAGGCCATGGTAATGCCGCTGCTCCAGGGACCACACTTTGAGAACTGGTGGCCTATGGGAAGTACTTGAGAAAGGATTAATGTGACTTGAAAGCTGAAAACAGTTTTGATGGCCACTGGCTTTTGAAAACTTGTTGGAAATCTAATTAGAGGAGTTAGAAGGCTAGTTTGCTTTGTTTTGCCAGTTTAGATTTTTGTGACCAGGGTAGTTTAAAGATTTTTTAAATTACTATCCTTTCTTAAGTAAAATTGATAATTTTTCTATATTGGGGCACCTGGGTAGCTCAGTTGGTTAAGTATCTGCCTTCGGCTTAGACCATGATCCTAGGGTCCTGGGATCAAGCCCCGCGTCCGGCTCCCTGCTCAGCAAGGAGCCTGCTGCTCCCTCTGCCTCTGTCTGCCACTCTGCCTGCTTGTGCTCTCTATCTCTCTATCAGATAAATAAAATCTTTAAAAAAAGAAAAAAAGGAAAACTTTTCTGTATTATTACTGTTCCATTTACAATATAGTTACAAGAAGTGTTTAGCATGAAGTGGATTGTATATTACATCAGTTGTCAATTGCAGTGTAACAGATTAATGGCTTAAAACAACAACCATCATTTTGTTTTTATCTTCCACGATTCTGGGGTTGACCATGATGGCGTAAGTGGTTCAGGCTTGGGGTCTCTCATGCAGTTTCTGTCAGGTGGTGACTGGGGTTGGAGTCAGCTCAAAGCCTTCCTGACTCCTGTCTGGTGCCTGGGGGGGGAGACTTAAAAGGATGAGGGTAAAAAGCTAGGCTCTGCCAGCTTCCCTCTTTCTCCAAGTGGTCTCTCAAGTATGGTGGCTTCAGAGTAGTCAGACTTGGTACATGGTGCCTCGGGCTCTGAGCTGTGTGTCTCACGACACTGAGCCCAGATGGAAGCTCTAGTTCTTTTTCTGTCCTAACCCCCAAATCACACAGCATGACTTCTGTCGTAACTGTTTTCGTGGCCGTGACAAAGGGCTGCTGCAGTTCAAAAAAAAGGAGCTACACCTTTCTTGATGAGGAATGTCAAGTTTCCAGAAGAGCATGTAGGACTGAAAATATTGTGTGGCTGTTTTTGGAAATACAGTCTGTGATACATATCAGTGATAAATGGGGAAGTAGAGGAATGCATTTAGTTCGCTTTTTCAGATTGGGCTCATTTAGCAGGCAAAATGCTAGGACATTGTCATGGGGATTTAGGAAGGGTGATTGTCTTGTGCAAAGCTGGATCCTGGAATTTTCTGAGGCATATTCATTCGATTTCCTTTTTACTTACTGGTGCGGTGGATGTCGAGTGCCTGCTTGGTTCCCTGGGGCTGTGCAGTGTGCTTAGGAAAGGATGACAAGCAAACTGACGTGATCTTGCCCTCAATATATATATTTTTAATCTTTCAATCCCCACTAACAGGCAGATTCTTTATTACAAAAATTTTCTTCCCAAATATGTTTGAAACATTTGTGTTCCAGGCTTTTTCACAGGTATGACTGTTTCTCTTATACCAACCCACGTATGGACACTTCATTTTTGGACACCAG
This sequence comes from Ursus americanus, assembly GCF_024610735.1. Taxonomy (NCBI): domain Eukaryota; kingdom Metazoa; phylum Chordata; class Mammalia; order Carnivora; family Ursidae; genus Ursus; species Ursus americanus. The sequence continues at coordinate 24,027,209 of NC_142151.1, read as the reverse complement.
CCTGACTTACCAGTTCAATAATAGTTGTAATTGTATTTTTTTAACTTCAAAGTGAGTATATGAGCAATCTTCTTAAATATCGTTTTCCAGTCATCAGCCCTATTGATTTTAGAATGCATTTTATTTTGAGATCTGCAACTGCATGTGTTTTTTTAATTAATTATGGAAGTATTCTTTGCTTATTTTTATTTTTTAAAGATTATATTTATTTATTTGATAGAGCACAAGCAGGGGGAGCAGCAGGCAGTGGGAGAGGGTGCAGCAGACTCCCCACTGAGCAGGGAGCCCGATGTGGGGCTCGATCCAAGACCCTGGGATCATGACCTGAGCTGAAGGCATCTGCTTAACTGACTGAGCCACCCAGGCACCCCATGAAAGTATTTTTTAAATAGATACCTATGTGAAGACTTCAAATAGTGAAGTATGAACCATGAGTAGGGGACTTGGATAAAATATGAAACTTGATAATAGTTCATTTCCAGGTTGAAATAGTTAAAATGGAATTTGACAAAAAATGTGTAACATGTGTACTATTATTTAAAAAATACTTACAAATGAGTGCTTTGCACCGCCTGTTGTTTGAGGTCAATATTATGTAAAATCTATTCATCCTGGACCAACGCGAATATCTGTGGGGCCCGGGACAGAAGTGCAAACAGAAACCCAGTAGTTCATCCACTGTATCTCTTCCTTTTCTGGCTCCATCCTGTGCCACGAGGAGCCTCACACACACGTGTAGATACCTACACCATGTGTAAACAGATAACCCATGGCCATCTGTTGGTCTCAGGCATGGGCACACCAGTGGTGCTACCTCTTTTCAGTAGGACGAACCTATGGAGAGTCATTCAGGCTCTGAAAATGGATCGGGGCCATTTGGGCAGGGCATTCTAGGGAAGTGGGTACTTGGAGCCTGGTCTAAAAAGGAACTTAGAGTCCAGACGACTGCTTGCCCCAAGGAAAGGTCACAGCTGGAGGAAGGCAGAGGTGAGAGGCTCTCCAAAGGGTGGGGCTCAGGGCAGAGGCCCCGGTTGCCTGGGTTCCAGAGTGGTAGGGACCACATTCATGTACTCTGTGACAACAGTATGCTGTTATGTGAATATATTCAGTCTCCTGTTGGTGGACATTTGGGCGGTGTTTTTCTGTGAACATTCCTGTACATAGTATGCTGGCGTACTTGTTTATAAGTTTCTTTAAGCAGTTCTCGAAGTGTGGTTCACAGGCCCTTAGGCCCCCTTTCAAGAGGTCGCCAAGGTTAAAATGCTTCACATTAATACCATGACCGTGTGTTTCTTTTTCACTGTGTTGACATCTGCAGTAAGACTCTGACACCAGCTTCCCTTTAGCCATTATAGTCTATACCGCCAAGTGTTCAAGTATAAAGAACATCAGCTTTACTGAAGAATATTCTTGGTAAAGCAGCAGTAATTAATTTAATATTAAATTTTGACTCAAGTAAATGTCATTTTAATCTATGTGATGAAATAGCAACTTTGCCTAAAGCACTTCTGCATCCTTAAATACTACTACGGTAGTCTCAAGGAATAGTAATTGTGTGATTTGTGTGTGTGTGTGTTGTGAGCTGAACCGGCTGTTTTTTTCACCTAGAACCATTTTACTTGAAAGAACGAAGTATAGTTATTCAGACTTGGGCATTTTGCAGGTGTTTTCTTGAAAATGAACCAAGTGACAGTGCAAAACAATGGACTATATTTGTTGCCAATGATAAAATTCAACGTTCAAGTCAAAATTAGGATTTTGGAAAATTTGTATCCACTGCCACAAGCTTTCCACTATTTAAGAGTTTTTTTGATGATGTTAATGGTACTATTAACAGATTTTTTAAAATACATTGTATGAAAAAGGTGTTAACCTTTGGAAGATCTGCAGAAGTTGAACCAACATTTTCCACATAACCATTGCATGACATTACAAATTTATGCATGAGTTAAGATCCATTCAAAATGCCAGACAGACTGTGATGGCTTTTGATGTGTCAGTTTGGCTAGTCTGAACTGCAGTCCCAGGATTTGATTTTCAGTCTCCTTCTAGTTAGAATACCGACAAGATATTCTCTTGTGAGTGATGGAGGACGGAGGGAGGCATGACCACTCTATTGCATACACATAACCTTCTTCTAGGTATTCAGTCCACACCCATCTAGGTGCTGTGTGAAGGAATTTTGTAGATGTGATTGAAGTCCCTAATGAGCTGACTTCAAGTTAATCAAAGGGGAACTTATTCTGGGTGAGCCCGACCTCAGGACTTCTGTGAGCTAAGAGACTCCACACATAGCTAGACCTAGCTTGCTTTTCCTTTGTCTCTCCCTTCCTGATCGCCACTGGTGGGAGAGCTGCTGCTCATGCCTGGGCATCCCAGCCTGCTTGCCGTCTTCTCTCCCCGATGGCCTGTCTTACAGGTTTTGGCCTTGCTTAGCCAGCCACCACAATTGCAATGGCCAATTTCTTATAATAAATCTGGTAATAATATAGCTATCTCCTGTTCTGCTTCTTTAGTTGAACTCTGCTACACTGTTGGATTTTAATAAATTAACAAGAATATGAAAACTTCATTGATAGGGCTTCAAATTCCGCATTGCAGCTCACCTTCAAGGAACTACCATTAGTTAACTTTTAAAGTGGTATCAGAGAAGAATAACCACAGGTATTTGAAAAGGCTATCAAAAAATACTTCTCCATTTCTCAGCTGCGTATCTGTGTGAGGTTGGGGTTTTCTTTGTGTACTTCAACCAAAACAGCACACCACAAGAGCAAAAGCAGGTATAAGAATCCAGTTGTCTGGGGCGCCTGGGTGGCACAGCGGTTAAGCGTCTGCCTTCAGCTCAGGGCGTGATCCCGGCGTTAGGGGATCGAGCCCCACATCAGGCTCCTCCGCTATGAGCCTGCTTCTTCCTCTCCCACTCCCCCTGCTTGTGTTCCCTCTCTCGCTGGCTGTCTCTATCTCTGTCGAATAAATAAATAAAATCTTAAAAAAAAAAAAAAAGAATCCAGTTGTCTTTCATGAAGCCACTCATGAAAGATTCAAAGTAATGAAAAATTGCCACACGTTAAGATAAGCCTTTTGGAAAATAGTCTTCATTAAAATATGTTAACACGTGTCATGGTTTATTGTTGTTAAATAAATTTAAATGGCACACTTCTAATTTCTACTATGGTAATTATTGATAGAATAACTGCATATATAAAAGCTTTTGGGAGCCTTCATAATTTTTAAAAGTTTACACTTGATCTTAGCCAAAAGGCTGAGAAGTGATAATTTTCAAAAGTCTAAAGACATCCCAATGCAGAAGATTTGAGAAGTAGTGTGTAAGGATTTCCCGAGGAATAGTGCTGCTAGTCATCGGATGTATCTTTAATTTTACAAGAAAAGGGAAACGATTTTCTGTAGTGGTTTTACCAATTTTTACACCCACCAGCCATGAATGAACATTTCTATTCCAAAACCTGGCCAACTCCTAATATAGTCAGATTTTAAAATTTTAGCTGCTTGAGTGTAATGGCATCTCATTACTGTGATATTAATTTCCACTCTAAGAGGTTGAACAACGTTTCATATGTCTATTGGGCAATTGAATATCTTACTTAAAGTGCCTTTTCAGATCTTTTGCTCATTTTTCTATTGTGTTGTCTTTTGGTTTGTAGAAGTGCTTTATATATTTTGAGTATTTTAAGTATCTTCTTTTATACTCTGTTCTTTTAGTCTAATTTTTTGATGACAAGAAATGCATTTAAATTTTAAGTTGAATTTATCAATCTTTGCCTTATATTTGGTAGTTTTGGGTCTTGTTTAAAGATTCTTTTCCTACCCTGAGATTATAAAGGCGTCTTTCTGTATTATTGATTTTGTCTTTCACATGGAAGTCTTTAATCCTAGAAGATGATTTTTGTATGAAATAGGGGTCTGATCTGTATTTTTCTCCCAGCGGATACCCTGTTGCCCAGCACCATTTAAAAGGACTGTTCTTTGGGGCGCAGTATAGACAGTTAAGAGACCGACTCTTGGTTTTGGCTCAGGTGGGTGATCTCAGGGTCATGAGATCAAGGCCGACATCAGGCTCTGCACCTAGTGCATAGTCCGCTTGGGATTCTGTCTCCCTCTCGCTCTCCTCCTGCCCCCACATATATGTGCGCTCTTTCCCTCAAATAAAGGGAAATATGCCATGCCACCTCTACCACATTTGTATGGGTCTGCTTCCTGATCTCCATTTTCCATCGCATTATCTATCTGGATCTCTATTCTGTTCCGTTGTTTACTTGTCTATCTGCACAAACGCCATACTGTGTTAATTTCCAAATCGTTGAGTCTTGGTGTCTGCCTAGGACAGGTCCTATTTCTTTCGAGAGTGCTTTGCATGTTCTCAGCCATGTGCTTTTCCATATAACTCTTAAACTCAGTTTATCAAGTCAGTCAACTTTTGTAATTTAGTTTGTTAAAAGAAAATAAATTGCCCTGACATGATTTTCATTTGGGTTACATTGAACATATAAATCGATTTGGGAGAGTCAGCATCTTTATGATGTTGCGTCTTTGGATCCATGAGTGTGCAATTGCTTTCTGCATTCGGTTAGGTCTCTAATGACTTGATAAAGTTTTATATTGTCCTTATGGGTCTTCTCTTTTCTTAGGCCCTCCCTGCCCCCAAATATTCCTCTCTTAATTCTATCGTAAATAGTGTTTTTGCTTTCTGTTACTATTACGTAGGAATATAATTTTGCATTTCGTTACCTTGCCTAACCAAATGATTTCAAAAGAGGATGTTGGTTTTCCTGGATTTTCTACATATTTTCTATATATTTAATCTTATCTATGTTTCATGATCTATGACAGTTTTACTTTTTTTTCAACCTATTGCTTTTTATTTGATTATATATTTGATATATTTGCCTTATTACACTTGTATAGTATTGAATTAAAGTAGTCATAGCAGGCAATTTGTGATGTTCCCACTCTGAAAAGGAAAGCTTTAAATTTTATCATTAAGTATAATGTTTGCTGCAAGGTCATTGTAGATATTCTTTATCACTTACCAAAGTTTCCTTCTTAGTTATCTGGGAAACTTAAAAAAAAAATCTTTCAAATGAACGTTCAGTTTTATCTGTTGCATTTACTATATCTAATGAGATGATCATGTAGGTTTCTTTCACCTAAGCTGTTAATATAATGAATCTTGGTAATTGATTTTTCTAATGTTAAATCAACCTCTGTTCCTGAGATAGATGCAATTTTGTCATGCTGTGTTATCCTTTTGTATTTTTGCATCTGTGTTGCTTAATGAGATTATCATAATTTTTACATATATTTGAACCAACATCAGGTGCATACAATTTTAAAATTAAAGTGAAGTAAATGAAGTAAATGGAACCCTATGAAGTGACTTTCTTTAATCTCCAGTTAAATTTAAATTAAAAATTTATTTTGTATTTACTAATTTTGTTTTGTATTTACTAATTAAAATCTGTTAATTTTCTTAAAATTAAAATTTAATTTCGTTTTGTATTTACTAATAATGTAACCTCACCACCTTTACTTTGGAAAGAATTTGTATGATATTTTGCTTTCTGTGTCTTTTTGTTTCAGGTGTGTTTCAGATGTTCTCAACTGAGTCCAATCTGACAAACTTCTCTTTTAACTGAAGCTTTATTCCTGTTCCATTTAATAAGTTCCATATTTTCACTTAAATCTAATGTAATGCTCTGAAATTGTGCTACATGATTAGATTTCTTTTCTCATGTGAGCCAAGCTTTAAGGCTACAAGTTTCTGAGGGCCCAACTATCATTCAGTTCAACAGATTTTCTAAATTCCATTATTTTTCTTCTTTGACTTATACTTTACTTAGTGATGAATTTCTTCCTTTCCAAAATGTTGTCATTTTGTCATCCTGTTTCTGTTACTGATTTCTGGTTGGAAAATGTGTGAAAAGGGCATACCTTCTGCAGGTGGTGTGTGCAGGGTTCTCTCTGTCCACTGGGTTAGTTTGTTGTTCCTGTTGTTCAAATCTTCCATATCTTTACTGAGTTTCAGCCTGTTTGTTCTGTCAGTTATTTAGAGAACCAGGGTTAAAATTTCCCACTAAAATTGATTTTTCTCTTTTCTCTGTGTTTATCAGCATGTAGCTACTTCAGGGTCTTTTAACATCCCTGCCCAGTGGTTTGTCTGGCATGGCATTTTGAGAACAGTGGCATGGCCCTACCATAGGATGGTCTTGAGCTGCTTGGCTTCTATGATTTGGGGGACTAACCCAGCCCTGGTTCCCATCTAAATTATCTAATATTCAGAGTTTGAGTGAGCCAGATTAACTGAAAGGATGCATGCGTGTTTAGGGCAACAGGGGTGGGTTCTTTCCATCCATTTTCATTGCCTGGGCAGTTAGCCCACGTTGCGTGATTGGAGATGTGTTCTTCCCACCTCCATGGACGTGTTATTTGGTGGTATGGCTCCTGCTAAGGAAAGGATAACTTTGAATTCCTATCAGATTCTGGTACTGAAAGAATTTCTTTTTAGCCCAGCTATAATAACCAGCCTGCCAATTGTTGTCTACTATCTACTTGTCTAGATTTGGAGATCTTTGGTCTTTGTCAACAGCTTGACATGATGAAGAAGATGAGCGCCCATAGAACAGTCAGTCTTTTAAACACAGAGATTGTTTTCATTTACTTATCCCCTAAGATTTATTTCTCTTTTCTTTAGTTATTTGAAGGATTGAAGGCATTTCGAGGAGTAGATAATAAAATTCGACTGTTTCGGCCAAACCTCAACATGGATAGAATGCATCAGTCTGCTGTGAGGGCCACTTTGCCGGTACGTAAATTTAGGAGTTTCTTTTGTGTTTCTCTTGATGTGATGGGTCACTGTGAATGTACCACAAAACAAATCATTTCTGATTCCAGTTGACCCTTGAACAATGCAGGGGTTGAGAGTGCTGACCCCCAGGCAGTTGAAAATCCCCCGAAAAATTAACCAAGAGCCTACTGTTGACTGGAAGCCTTACCGAAACATAAACAGTTGATTAACACATTTTGTATGTTATATGTATTACAGACTTGATTCTTATAACAAAGTAAGCTAGAGAAAAGGAAGTGTTATTAAGGAAAACACAAGGAAGAGAAAATACGTTTACAGTACGTACTATATAAAAAAAAAATCCACATGCAAATGGACTTATGCAGTTCACACCCGTGTTGTTCAAGGTTCAACCGTAGTTAGATCAATATTCAGTAGAAACCGTAAGAACACTTTAGTTACTTCTGATCTACTTTGTAATCAGTGAGGTAAAAATACAAGAAAATAATCAATACTAATTAGCAATTCCACATTCTGCTTCTTCATGAATGTCTGGGGAGGTTAACGTGTATATAGGAGATTATAGGATAAGGAAGAAAAATATACCTCAAACAAATAAATAAAATTTGATTTTTTAAGTGTTTTTTTATTGTATTATGTTAGTCACCATACAGTACATCCCTGGTTTTTGATGTAAAGTTCGATGATTCGTTAGTTGCGTATAACACCCAGTGCACCATGCAATACATGCCCTCCTTAAAATAAATAAAATTTGAAGACGCTATGAAATTATAATATGTGAAATGGAAAATAAGGTGTACCACACAGATATTTTGGGAGTATTTTGCCTAATTGCTTGGGACACAGGCAAGTTTGTGGTGATTTAATTATTTTGATATTTTACCCCAAGCTTTATTTTTTTTAAGAAACTGATATCAAAATGGTTTGTCATGGCCCTTGGTGACTGTCTATAACATTGTTCAAGAGCAGAACTCATTATATGGTGGGTTGGATTTAGATCCTAAGACTCACGGCTAGATAGGAGGTGTCTTAGATTACTTCCCTTCCCTGAGATGTAACCAGGCTGCCTTTGTGAACTGAAGGAGTCTTTTTCTTCTTTTGCAAATTCTGTGTACCTAACTTCCAGGAGCCTAGCCCAAGCTGTGCTGTGAAGAAGCCCAAGTAACTACTCCTTTTTAGCCAGGCTCTTCTTCTCCTCCCTATTTTTGTAACTCTTCCCCCCCCCCCCCACCTCCTTCAGAGGCCATGATATAGTGCCAGAAGAAAAGTGAAGGTAAGTTCTTTAGGATGGTTTCACTCTTGTGCCATTACAGACAAATTACCAGGAAATAACTTTAAAGTGGGGACAGAAGGAAAGGGAAATAACATCTGTTGGACCTCAGCTCTGCCATAAACTGTGTTGTGTGGTTTTACATTCCTTCTCTGTTTAATACTAACGGTAAACCTCAAGAAGGAATGTGTTTAAAAAAAAAAAAAGTGCTGTACATGTTAATAGCATCTTTGTTCCTAGAAGAAAACTCAGAGCGTAAATGACCTGCCTAGAGTCACAGAATAAAGGCACAGGGCAAGAAATTGGAAGCAAGTCTTTTTTTTTTTTTTTAAGATTTTATTTATTTATTTGACAGAGATAGAGACAGCCAGCGAGAGAGGGAACACAAGCAGGGGGAGTGGGAGAGGAAGAAGCAGGCTCATAGCAGAGGAGCCTGATGTGGGGCTCGATCCCGTAACGCCGGGATCACGCCCTGAGCCGACGGCAGATGCTTAACCGCTGTGCCACCCAGGCGCCCCATGGATGCAAGTCTTTTTAATTCCTAGTCAAGTTCTGTTTCCACTAAATCTTCGGTGACTCAGGGTGGTGATGTGTCCTATATGATTGGCAATCCCGATTTCTGTATTATTGTGCTGTGGCTTCTGTTCTAAGTTCTTGTTTAAGTAGCCAATTCTTGCTGTCATGAGTTCTACTTGGATGTGTGTTTCTGACTCATTTCAACCTTGGATAACCCATGACACGCGTCTCTGAGAGTATGCTTCTTTGCCCTGTTAAGTGAGTGGAAACTACTTATTTTACAAACTGTCACCCATCTAGTATAAGAAAAGCTTTTTCTTCTTAGCAATAAACTGCTCTTTGCCTTTGTCCATTTTCCTGTTGGGGCATCTGTGTCTTTCTTACTCATTTTCAGAATATCTTAGCATATTCAGGTTATGATTCTTGGCTAGTTATGGGTTACGAATAACTTCACGCAATTTGTTGCTTCTCAGTGCAGAGTCTGCTCAAGGACTCTCTCCCTTCTTTCTGTCCCTCCCCTCCACTCTCATGCACATGCTGTCTCTCAAATAAAAAATCTTAAAAAACAAACAAAAAACCTCTTTTCTACCTTAAGGTGACAGAGCTATTTTTTAATTTTTACTTTGTAAAAGTCTTAATGTTTTGTTGCATTTAAATGTGTAATCCAACTGTAGTTGATATTTGCTATGGAAAGAGGTAGGGATCCACTATTTTTATCTCCTCTACATCCCATCACAATTTTGGAGGAAAAAATGACAGAAAAAGATTCTTGTTTGGTTTTATTATTACTACTTTTTTTTTAAGATTTTATTGATCGATTTATTTGAGAGAGAGAGGGAGAGAGGGAGAAGCAGGCTCCCTTGGGAGCCCAGTGCAGGACTCGACCCCAGGACTCTGGAATCATGACCTGAGCTGAAGGCAGATATTTAACTGACTGAGCCACCCAGGCACCCCTATTACTACTTTTTTTTTTTTCTTTTTTAAACAGTCTAAAGCTTTCATGAGGATCATTTCTTATTGCTACAGTGGAGGAAAATCCCACTCTTCATTATGTTTTCCATTCTTTCAGGTATTTGACAAGGAAGAGCTTTTAGAGTGTATTAAACAGCTTGTGAAATTGGATCAAGAATGGGTCCCCTATTCAACATCTGCTAGTCTGTATATCCGTCCTACATTCATCGGAACTGAGGTACAAACTGACTCCCTGTTTCTGGGTGGGCAGCTTATCATCGTTTATTCATGTGTAAAACTTTTAGGATATCGTTTGAAATAGCCCCCAATAACATAAATGACTCCTTCCTCCTGATTATCAAGACCAGGTGCCAGCAAACATTTTCTTTAAAGGGCCAGATGGGAAATATTTCAGGCTTTGTGGGCCATATGGTTTCTGTCGCAACGACTTAATTCCACCATTGTGATCCAGCCATAGTTACCAATGTAATGAGTCAAAGAGTGAGCAGTGAGCAAGGCTGTTTGCCTTCTCTTACTCAAGATTCACCAGTATTTCCTCGTATTTTCCTGCATGTCCTCAAAGGCATTCCTCGGTGTAGTGTCTCTTGTCTTGGCAGCAGTTCTCCAAGGTAGAAGTGGTAAAGCTTTTTATTTTCATTTTCCTGAAGTCCTGGGATTACCAAGGAGTGGGAGTGGAAGGCCCTCTTCCCCCACAGAAACGTTGAAAATGAAGTTCACAACGAGAGTTAAGGAAGGAACTTGCGAGCCAGAGTCAGAGCTTTACACATCATGTCCATAAGATCTGCTTAGGTCACAGTCTACTGGTTGGTGCCCTTGCAAAAGAAAGACATGCCAGAGAAGCTAAAGCTGTTTGTGTGGGTTGAAGATGTCCTATAAGGACCCTGTCACTTGTCTCCTTCCTCTTCTAGGAAGCTGTGGTCTTACAGAGAGCGGGTGGTATGGAGGAATAATGGAGGGGCAGAAATGGAGTGTGGGTGGCAGATGAAGGGGCTGTGGCATGTGGAGATCTTTAGGAACAGGGAGAATGAGCTGGCACTCTTGCTATAGTCTAGCCATTCTGCTCTCTACTAGGTAATTGTAGGCTTACCAGGTTCTCTACTCTGCCATCTGAATGCAAGAAGTAGGGAAATATATAAGGCCATAGAATAAATACTTAATGGTCCTTTAGCATCCTTTTGATGCCTTTTGAAAGACTGCTAAGACTCTAGGTAATGAATTTCATGAACTGCAGTCTTCCTAACAAACTCGAGAGAATTGGGGCGGGGGCGCCTGGGTGGCACAGCAGTTAAAGCGTCTGCCTTCAGCTCAGGGCGTGATCCCGGCGTTACGGGATCGAGCCCCACATCAGGCTCCTCCGCTATGAGCCTGCTTCTTCCTCTCCCACTCCCCCTGCTTGTGTTCCCTCTCTCGCTGGCTGTCTCTATCTCTGTCAAATAAATAAATAAAATCTTTAAAAAATAAAAAAAAAAGAAAGAATTGGGGCAATTAAAAAAGTTATCTGCTCCTTATGTCTCTGACATTTTAATATTAATGAAGTTTTATTTTCTAATTTTATATTTTTATTTATATAATATTTTCAGTTTTTACATTTTAGGATAGGAAGAAGCAGTTTTTAAAGTTTGTTGAAACATTGTTACTACTCTGGAAGCACTGTCTTGCATTTATTCTGAAGTACTTTCCCACTCTAAGATCAGATTCTTCTATTCTGAGTTTGTTGAGAGTTTTTGTTATGAATGGATATTGGATATTGCTGATGCTTTTTCTCAATGTTTCGACATGATTATGTGGTTTTGTCCTTTATTCTAAAATTACATTTGTTGTATTCATTTTTTGGTGTTAAAACAACCTTGCATCCCTGGACTAAATCCTATTTGGTTACAGTAAATAATTCATATTAAATCTTGTATCAGCTTGCAGGTATTTTGTTAAGAATTGATGTCAATGACCCTACAAGGTATTTCCTAGCATACTTTCTTCTGAGTCCCGGAATCCTATAATCTAGAGTTCAACAAGCTTTTAAACCTGATTTTGTAGTCCAGCATGTTGTCACAATAATCCTCTCTATTGGTGGTCTTCAACTTTTTGCATTTTAATCGCCCAGGTTTGTTTGATTAATTCATTGATTGATGGGGGGAGGGGCGGAGGTAGAGGGAGAAACAGAATCTTAAGCAAGCTCTACCCCCAGCATGGGGCCTGACTCGGGCCTCGATCTCACAACCCTGAGATCATGACCTGAGCCGAAATCAAGAGTCGGATGCTTAAGTGACTACTGGCTGAGCCACCCAGGTGCCCCCACCAGGGTATTTTTTTTTTTTTAATACAAACATTGACCCCAGTCCCCAGAGGTTCTCATGGAGTAGATCAGAATGGTGATTCTGATACCTGCCCAGATTTAAGGATTTCAGTGATAAAAGCCCTGCCAAGTAGTCTCTTCTACTACATTCTATCAACTTACCTCTTTGATTATGCTTTGGAATCAAGAATTTTTTGAAATCTGCTTTACAAGTAGTAAGTTAAGAATCGAAGTAAATAACTGTTTGGTAAGTCAACGTTATTTATATTTGGTATATTTATATCAACGAGAATTTTTCTAATTAAAGTACAGACAGAAAACAATCGCTTATAATTCAGAAATGAGCATAATACAAATAATGTTCAATAAAGCATATGGATTTAAACATCTGTACACTACACCACACAGATGTCATACAATCTAGTCTGGTAAATTACCACGCGCTGTCTTTTCATGGTGGCTGCGTTTGATAAGTGAGGTGCTGGCTGGAGGGCTAGGCCCAGTGGCTTCCGGTTCACTGGGGCTCTCTCATCAGGGATGGCTAACTTTTGCTGGCCTTATTATGTTACTTGGGTTCATCACTGGCATCACAGAATAATTGCAGGCTCACCTCTGTATCAGTTATCTGATGTTTTGGTCTTGTCTGCTGCTGGCTAACATCCACATTTTACTTTCATGTTCTTTTCATGGTTAGATTAACTGATTAAGTGGGTCGTCGATCCAAGAGGAATTTTGACTTCTTTGAATGAGCACATAAATATATGTCGGGGTAATTTATTAAGTGATATGATCCCCTCTTCGATCTCATGTGCCCAGTTTCTATTCCTGGGCATGGCACTCCCTCGTGTGTATAGAATATTCAGTATTCTACAACAAACTTATTTGCACTGAGCTCCAGCCCAGATCCAGGTAATCTAAATCTGTGGAGCTAGGACCAGAGACTCTGCATTTAAACAAACTCTCCAGGGATTTCTTAACTACTTTCAAGAGTATCACTATCTCAAGCCTTGTGAAAGAATTAAATATATGTCTAGCAGTCTTTAATACTCTCTTTGCTCCTGGGATTGCAAACTGGCACCAGGTAGAAATATTTATATCTTTGAAAGCTCAACTTCATCCCAAGGGCAGGGTGTTGTTTTCACTTTCAGGGGCCATGATATAACAGTCTAATACTAATTATTCCTTTTCGCGCCCAGGATGATTTGGTAGCAGCCATGTAATAAGAGAGTGGCTTTACTACCAATGTATGAATTTCATTATATTTGCAACGCGTTCTGCTTCTTTACACGTTTTATAATTAACTGACCCTTCATTTTTACTGATTTACATAGGTAGTACCTATGTATGAATGTTTTCGTGCAATTCTTCATATGTCTTCTGGCCGCCTTTGGTAATAATTAGATCTATTACTAAAATCCTTTTAGATTTAGGATTATAATAATAACAGAATAGTATTTTACTGGAACGTTTAGAATTAGCTACTAATATATAACCAGTGGGTAGAGCTTGCCAATAAAAAATACCAGGCTGCCAGTGGGTGGAAATTAAAAAAAAATTTTTCTATAAGGTTCATATTATTAAACAAAATACTAAACATTAATACATAAACCTCTCGTAAAAAGTTTAGAGAGTAAAATATTCATGTTATCGCAAGATTTCTTATTAAAACAAGAATTTCAGCATCCCTTACTATCTTTGGGAATACTTACTTATAGGTAGTTAAAAACTTAAAGAGAATCTAGAAGCTGGAGTGCTTCAGACTACTGCTGATTCTATGTCACTTGGAAATTAAGATAAAATTTGAAAGCTTACTATTTAAAGAACATTTACGTGAACAGTTTCTAGATTTTCACCTTACCAGACAAGAAGTTAAAATTACACGACTGTCACGTTCAATGCTGGATACCGAGCAACCTTACATCTAGAGAAGCTGGGTTTTGCTGATTTTAACATCTGCTGTATCCAGCTTCACTCTGTTGAGTAACTCCACACAGGTACAGCTGTATGAACGTACATACAAACAAACATTTTATTTCCTCAGTGATTCTAGTAAGCGGACAGGTGCTTTGACCACAATGTATGGTGAAATAGGCACAACCATTTACTCTGAAATCCCCTGTGTGATCGTGGCGTTCAGCCTTTCCCTTTTCCAGGTTTTCTCAGTGTCATCCTCTCATTCTACTGGCGATGATTGGAGAGGTGGTGGAGTGAGGCTGAGTAGTAGCAGGGCTGAGAAGCCATGTCACAGAGAAGGGTCAAGTCTGATGGTCTAGAGTCAGCCCACCCAGTCCCTCTGACCAGGGCTCAGGCCGAGGCCTCCGTTCTGCAGACTCCCAGCAGATTGGGCTTTTTCAGCTGCACTCCTAGACAGACTGACCTTGGCCCGTGTGGAAGGTGAGGGATCCCTCATATTCAGTTAACTTCTACATTCAGAGCACCCCTAAATAAATTTCTGGATTGAGCTCCACTAGAGAAGCAGTCTGCTTTTGGTTAATTGCAGCCTCAGATGCACAGAACACAATCCGAACAGTGCAGAACATTTTCAGTCACTTCACATAAACAGTTTCCCCATTCACAACTTCTGGAAATTTTTCAGTGTGACATTTTCATGAGAGCTTGCGTTTATAAAATCCTGCTGCCAAATGGTCCACTCCTTGATTTCTGGTTCACTGCATGGGGAGCTTAAGGATGTAAATTTCATAGACATGTCTTTCTTTTCCTTTTATCGCCTTGTAAAATCTTTGTATTACACATATAATGTAACCTATAATCATAACAGTTCCCATGAAAAGAATTCCCTTTATTCACTGCCCTTATTTATGCTGATACATCTAGAATCTTACTGTCATTTCTCTTCACAATTAGCCTTTATAAATGAAAGAATCTGTACAGATTTGAAAACTAGGTATAGGGGCGCCTGGGTGGCACAGCGGTTAAGCGTCTGCCTTCGGCTCAGGGCGTGATCCCGGCGTTATGGGATCGAGCCCCACATCAGGCTCCTCCACTATGAGCCTGCTTCTTCCTCTCCCGCTCCTCCTGCTTGTGTTCCCTCTCTCGCTGGCTGTCTCTATCTCTGTCGAATAAATAAATAAAATCTTTAAAAAAAAGAAAAAAAAGAAAAGAAAACTAGGTATAGCAACAATTTGTGGTCCTGTAACTTGTGTTTTGTTCACACTTTTAATGTATTCCTTTGCAATCCTATTTGAGATAGATAGTTAGATATGCCCCTCCCTGCCTTTCTAAAGTAAATAAATAAATATATTTTTTAAGTATTTATTTTTAATGTAATTAAATTTCTTTTCTGTGTATTTTGTGGCTTTTATATATTTTTAAAAAATTCTTCCTTACTCCAAGGTCATACTTCTGTTTTAGAGTTTTGCTTTTCCATTTAAATGAAATCCATTTGGAAGTGAACTTTGTATGAAGGACTCAATTTTATTTATCTCCATATGGATACCACATTATTCCATTACTGTTTATTAAGTGGTCTATCCTTTCTTCCCTGATTTACAATGCCAGCTGTTGAAATGTTAAGTTTCCATAGATGAAGGCTATTTTTGGCTCCCCAGGTGTACCTTC
The DNA here is from genome assembly GCF_024610735.1 of Ursus americanus. Classification (NCBI taxonomy): domain Eukaryota; kingdom Metazoa; phylum Chordata; class Mammalia; order Carnivora; family Ursidae; genus Ursus; species Ursus americanus. The sequence continues at coordinate 24,011,756 of NC_142151.1, read as the reverse complement.
TCTCTCTCTTTCTCTCCGTCCCTCCCCCCCCTCTCTCCCTATCTATCTATCTATATATCTATATATATATATTTGTGTTTTTGTGTCTCTTTTTTGCATAAATGGCAGCCATACTATGAACAGTTTTGTTTCTATTATTGTTTTGCATTTACAATTTGTCTTAGAGATTCTTCCGCATCAGTACATACAGATCTACCTCTATTTTACCCATTTCCTTAGCAGTAAGGTATTCCATCGTGCATATATGTCACTTAATTGAATACAGGGTGCCATAAATTATAAGTCACCCATTATTTTATGCACTGAAATGGAAAAACATAACGAAACTATGATGCGGTACTTTTCTGACAGTCCTGACTGATTCATGAGTTAATCATACCAGCCTTTCATTTTATTTTTTTTTAACGTGTGTTTTCAGAGGACATCTGCAATTCTTCCTGCCATCATTTGCACTGCTTGGCTTGTGATAGGCATTTTTATTTTTGCATGTAGCTTAATAACAAAAGCTAACACAGCTTTATCTTCATATCGATTTCTTCCTTCCAGAGGTCCCATGAGAAGACTGGTTACTGCTTTGCAGGAAAATATTCAATTGCAGTTGTTCAGTGTTACTACAAATATTTGTTTCACTAATATCAAATACGTGTCCGGCTCCTATTTTTCCACTTTCTATCCAAATCATACTGTAACTTTTTAAAGACCTTTTAAATGGCAAACTCAACATGTATGGCATCACCAGTGCCCATAAGCCATTGGAAGTACCATCAGTACGAACAGCTAATTCCAAATCTGGTAATGCCAGCTTTCCCATGAGTGCTACTTAGTGAATAGCAATTATAAAATGCTGAGTCTGGATTTCAGACATGTTAAATGTGAGAAAAAATGGACGTCTTAGAATCAATGAACTATCGTAGCATAATTTATGCAACCAGTGTCCTGTTCATCACCTGTTATATTGATAGAACGAATATAAGAACTATTATTAGTAAATTGAATAAAATGAGACAGTTAAATTTGGAAATCTTAAAAATGCAGGCTTTCTTCAAGGAATTTATGTTGTAGACAAATCCCCTAGTTCACATGAAGACATATATTGAAGGATATTTATCGCAACTCACAAAATTTTCTGACCGATTGGATGTGAATATGAAAGGGGAAAGGTCAAGGTTTCCTTTGGGCCAGAGCAACTGGATAGTGACCATTTGTTGGGATGGGGAAGAGTGAGGGAAAAGGTTTTTCTTGCATATTTGTTGGAGCGGAGATGGGTAGAATCTAGAGTTCGTTTTGGGCATGATAACTTAAGCTCGAATTATCAAGTAGGTGGGCAGATCTACAGGTCTGGAATTCAGGGGAGAGTTTGGGATTTAAGTAATACCTCTAGTGTTTAACATGTAACGCCTTTAGAGTCAAGGGAATGTGACTCTAAGAGATTTCTTAAGAAATCTAGATACCGATGAAAAGAAGGTGAGGACTAAGCCCTGGGGCAGACCAGCATTTAGAAGAAAGGGAGATAAAAAGGAATCAGCCAAGAAGTCTGAGAAGTAGCAGCCTGTCAGGTAGAAAGAAAAACAAGAGGGCTTGGTATACCAGAAGCCTGGTAAGGGACATGGAAGCAGTGACCAGCTGTGGCAGATCCTGCCCACAGGACCAGAGAGGCAAGGCCCAAGAACTGACTATTGGATTTGGCAACATGAAGGTCCTTGGTGAGATGGTTGTCCCGGAGTGGGACATGTGGTAAAAGGAGTGTGTTTGTTTTAGATGGGAGATACTGCGACATATTTCTAAGCTGATGGAATGATCCAGAGGAAAAGGGAAATTGATTGTTAAAATATTGAAAAGATCTCCCAAGCTCTTCTTCTGTCATGGTTCAGCTTCTAAGGGTGACAGTACAGGCAGGCAGTGATGTGTGACTAGATGGGACAGAAGTAGAGTGCACTTGTTTCTCTGCTCCACTGTGTCGCACAATGCCCCACAAGATTTGTACATACTCGCCATCATAACCTCCTCTCCCCCCATTCTCTCTTGAATCCACCACATTGACTTTTTTTTTTTTTAAGATTGTATTTATTTATTTGACAGAGATAGACAGCCAGCGAAAGAGGGAGCACAAGCAGGGGGAGTGGGAGAGGAAGAAGCAGGCTCATAGTGGAGGAGCCTGATGCGGGGCTCGATCCCATAATGCTGGGATCACGCCCTGAGCCGAAGGCAGACACTTAACGACTGCGCCACCCAGGCGCCCCCAGACTTTTGACCCTCCACCCCAACTCCCACTGAAATACGCTTGTCAAGATCACCAAGGACCTCCACGTTGCCAAATCCCGCAGTCAGTTCTTGGGGCTCCCTTGAGTGTAACATCTTTTCGCTTGCACCAGCCCACTCAGGATCTCACTTGGTCGGCTGGGTTGGGACTTGCCTGTTTGGGAAGCATCTTCATCGCAGTTATCAGCTCCCTGTGTTGGTCTAAGTTGTCTCTCTATTCCAGGCCCATTGTGCGCTCGGCCCAGTCAATTGAACCAAACTAGATGGAATCACAAAGTCAAAGTCTGAGCGCCGAGGCTAGGTCAGTGACGAGATCCTGGTTTTGAGGCCGTTCTTGATACAAGGAAAATGCTCCTGTAGCATTTTCCTGTCCTCCAGAGAAGGGGTCAGCAAACTTTTTCTGTGAAGCCAGGCAGCTACTCATCTCTGCCTTTGTGGCACAAAAACCTCAATAGGCAACACATAGATGCATGAATGCACGTATTCCAATACGACTTTTTAAAAAAACAGGAAGCAGGCTGAAGTTTGCTGACCCCTGATCTAGTCATTTCAGAAAGGGAAATGAAGCATGGTTTTTCTAAGAGTGACTCATTCTGGCTCTTCCTAGGCACTTCCCTATCAAGTTTTCTTGACCACTTGTTTAATAATCCATGCTAAAATTTCTGTTTAGGGTTGATTTCAAATATGCCAAGCTGTATTTCCTAAGATGTTGGTATAATAATCCTGTCTTTTTCCCAAGTGCTCATTCTCTACAATTCTAACGTTGAGTGTTGAAGGTAGTTCCCTGGTCCCATCTACAGTCATCCTAACTAATGTCGCCTTCATGCTTTGCGTATTGGCACATATTGAATTTCTTTACCATTACTGTTACAAATGAGTATTTATAAAAACAAAAAGAACTGCTGTTTGTTGGATGCTTGAAAAAGAGGAGGTTCTGGGTGCTTTCCACAGTTTATCTAATTTAACCCTTACAATGACACTGGAAGCAGTCACTAGAAAAGAGTGCTAGCTCTCTTTTTGTCAAGTGTTAAGTATATGCTGTCTTTCTCTTTGAACAGGCATGAGATCTCCTACCCATTTTATAGCAAGCCTCAGAAAACTCTGGACTTTAGCTTCCCTCCTGGTATTTGAACGTCTGCGTATGAATTCTGTTAGTTTAGGAAATAAGGCAGGGGGCAAAGGGGCATTTTCTCTGGTGTCGGTGCAACATAGGAGGATTGGTATCAGATTTTCTTTTTCATCAAAGTAGTTCAAATTTGGCAAATAAGCCATCTAGGTTATTTTCACACCTTCTTTCTGTAAACGACTTCTTACTAAGATGAAGATTCATTCAACAGATAGGTAGCAAACCTGGTGTAACAAGGCACAGTGCTCTGTGTAGAGGACAAAGATGGCCTTGCACTTCACGGAGTGTGTAGATTAGCGAGAGGTAGAGAATTAAAGAAACATTTGTAAGCAACTGTGATGGACATTTTGTCTAAATGCACAGAAGTGCAGGGTGCTGTAATAGCGTGTAACACAAGTACCTAACTTTGTGAAGAGGGTTCATTTTCTGAAATGACATTTGAATTGAGATCGGGGGGTTTGTATTACTTCGGAAGGAGAGGGGATGTCTTAGTCGGCTCTGGCTGCCATAACAGAATACCACAGATTGAATGTCTTAAACACTAGAATTTATTTTCTCACAGTTCTGGAGGCTGGAAGTCCAAGATCAAAGTGCCAGCAGGGTTAGTTTCTGATAAGGTCTCCCCATAGACGTCCACCTTGCTGTGTCCTCACAGAGCCTTCTGTGTGTGTGGAGAGAATGGGTTGGGGAGGGAGGGGAGAGCTCATGCTCTAATGTCTCTTCCACTTCTTAGAAGAACACCAGCCCTGTTGGATTAGGGCCTCACCCTTTTGACCTCATTTGACCTTAATGACCTCCTTAAAAGCCTTAGCTCCAAACGTAGTCACATTGGGGGTTGGGGCTTCGAATTGGGGGTAGACACATTTAAGTCCATAACAGGGGCAGGGGAGAGTGTTCCAGGTAGGGGGAGTAGTTCAAGAAAACATGCAGAGGGGCGCCTGGGTGGCTCAGTCGTGAAGCGTCTGCCTTCGGCTCAGGGCGTGATCCCGGTGTTCTGGGATCGAGCCCCACGTCAGGCTCTTCCGCTGGGAAGCCTGCTTCTTCCTCTCCCACTCCCCCTGCTTGTGTTCCCCGTCTCGCTGGCTGTCTCTCTCTCTCTCTCTCTCTCTGTCAAATAAATAAATAAATAAATCTTAAAAAAAAAAAAGAAAGAAAGAAAACATGTAAAGGCAGGGAAGTGAGGAGGTTTGGACGTGGGGTGCCTGGAGTGTGAGGGGCCGTGCTGAAGGCTGAGGTAGAAGAAAGTGCTGCCCCGGCTTGAACTCTTTCCACGGTAAGAAATCTTGGATAGTTCACTTACGGCTTTAAACTTTGATATTACAACAAGAGGTCTCGATTAAGCGTAGAAGATCGAGAGCTTAATAACTGAGGCCTTGGGCAAATCATTTGTTCGGAGCCTCAGTTTCTTCGACGTAAGAATAGGAATTATAACACTTAACTTCCTGGCTTGTTGGATTAGATGAGGCAATAACTGTGAAATGTCCTAGAAACCAAAAACTGTATAATTATTGAGGGTTTTTTAATCATTCACCAAACCAACTAGTTTTTCCTACAAGAACTGCTTGAATTTGTTATCCCTCCGTTTTGTAACTCACACACTTAAGGCCTTGCGTGGACTCTGGTCCTCTCCATATCTTTTCTAGCACCCCTCAGTCCAATATTCTTTACTGTTATCCCCTGTAAAACAAAGTAGGCTCTTCTTGGAGTTAAAAAAAAAAAAGTCACGCCACTCTCTTTTTTTTTTTTTTAAGATTTTATTTATTTATTTGACAGCGACGGAGACAGCCAGTGAGAGAGGGAACACAAGCAGGGGGAGTGGGAGAGGAAGAAGCAGGCTCCCAGCGGAAGAGCCTGACGTGGGGCTCGATCCCATAACGCCGGGATCACGCCCTGAGCCAAAGGCAGACGCTTAACGACTGAGCCACCCAGGCGCCCCTACTCTTTTTGAAAAATGTTCTGTTATTCCCAATGATCTTTCTTCTATCCCATATTTGTCTTGCTTAAAGAGAATTATTCTCAAGCCTCCACACAGCTGCTGTGTTCTCTGTCTTCCACGCCAAAACAAGGACTAACTAGTACCTTTCTCAGCTCCTCGGACACTTTCTGCCGTCCTTTACATAATCTGAAATTCTGCCTTTTTATAGCTAATTTTCTGACTGACTGAGAAGTAGTGATTTTCACTGGAACACATCACTTTATTTTCCATCATACCCAAGTGTCTTGTATTTTGTGCAAAATATGCATGTACTTAAGACCTTTATGTATGTATTTGTGACGTGTAGTACAAAGTAAGGTGAGTATTTTTTTGTACACATCAGAATTTCAACTTAAGTCAGTGTGGTCCCTTGAGAAGTTATATACTTTGCATCTGTGAGATTTTATTTTCCTCATTTCCCATGGCTTTTATTTTTTTTTAAGCCCTCTTCAATTGCTTATATATTGAAATAATCCGGGAAACTAGAAAAAAGAAAGAAAATGTTCATAAGGAAATGAGACGTATAGAAACTGATCTATACAACTTATCAGATGTTCATATTTTCTCTTTATTTGTGTAGCTTTTGCTTTATTTGAACAGAGGCCTGACCGTGTCACCATAGAAGTATATTTCCTGCCATTTAATTAATATTATTGAAGAAGTTGCTCCAAATTTAAATTGCTTTCCAGGATAGAAGGGAGAACTAAGACAAAGCAGATAATGGTTCCTGAGATTAGAAACAGACCCAGTCCCCAAGCTCCCCTCCTGATTCAGTTATCTTTTATTTATTTCACTCTTGAAGCAGTGTGACCATTTGCAGTAAAGTCAGAGTTCTTTTCATGAGAAGACAATCAATATAAGTAATCATTTAAGGATGAAAGTGACCACGCTGTGATTGACAGTAGTACTTGAAGTACTTGTAAAAAAAAAAACGTGAGTTGGCTTCGCTTAAATTTCAGAAAATAAAATGTTAGTACACATAAACACATTTTCTCTCAGCATTGAAAACTTCTCATCTATAATTTACCTGCTTGCTAAGAATAAAAGTGTTACTTAAAGGTTTATTGATTTTTTTTTTCCCCAGAAAGAGATTTAATGCATATTATTCTGTTTTTCCATCTCTGCTCTCTATACCACCACCTAGTGGAGTAAATGCAAGTTTACCTGTCAATTAAAGTCAGGGGAAGGACATGAGTAAGATGAAATTTATCCCACAACAAAATTTCCATGATGATGAGTTATTGCTTTTAGCCTAATGCAGGTTGTGAAAAATACATGAGTTCAGGGTGAAAAAAGTCCAGACATTTGTGTGGTATCCAATAAAATGCTTACCAGTTTGTCCGCAAATAAGCTATTTTATTCAGAACCTTAGAAGCTGGATAAATTACTGAGGCTTTGTGCTGAGATTGTATTTCTAAGTAATGCTGGGAAGCTTCTCTTTATTACTCAATATGGCGGTGCAGAAACATTTTGCTTTTAAGTATTAAGCTTCAAAGCTCTTCTGATACAAAAAGTATCATTGTATTTACTCAACTGGTAGGTACATAAAAGTGTAGAGATAAATTAGTCAATTTTTATCAAAGCTGGGAAGAAAGACAGGTATGTATTATTATTCTGAAGTTTTTTCTCCCAAACAGTGAAATTAAAAAAAAAAAAAAAGGCAAATGAAGCTTTAAGGCTCTTCACTCTTTTCTGGTAGGGGAGTCCTGTTCAGCCCCAACTAAGAACAAATCCAAACAAGTGAAAAACCAAAACCTGTTGTTGCTTGCTGACTCTGGCCATCCAAGCCTTTCTTGGTCTCATGTTCACATGGAATGCCAATGGAATCATCTTCCCATTTTCTGAGGGTTGCGTGCCTTTCAGATGGCATCAATATGCATGTATACAAATACATTTTTTATGCCCATGAATATTTTACCTACCTGATTTTTGATGACATGGCCATAAGTAGTGAGTGAGGGCCTTGGGCAAATAGTTAGTAGAGGGAAATACAATGAAATTCAGAAAAAAATATCCCCAGACCCACTTTAGCCAGTTCATCAAACAAAACAAAAGCCATAAAATCAGCTGGAGTTGAGTCTCTTCTTATTCTTACCGTGACAGACTCTTAACCACTGTCTAGCCAGACAGGACTCTGGTGAAGACTAGATATATAGCCTGAGACTGTCATTGTAATAGTCCTGGACTTGTTTTCTCATTCCTGATGGTCTTGAATCGCATAGAATAGCACAGTGGCCTTTTTTGCCTTTATAATACACAACCCTCAAAACTTTCAGTCTTTCAGTTTTCCTCCTTAGTAAAAACTGAGTAATTACTTATAACTGTTTTGTGCTGGAGACAAAAACATAGTTTTGCATTGTTGTCTTATGATTTCCCAGTGTTTGTGGGGAAAGACCATGTTCTATCTTTGTCATTCATGACACAAGTTTCTGAGTCCTTCATCCTCTGGCTTTTGGGGGGAATATTGATCTCACCTGGTGTCTTTGCGTCTAGTGAAGGTCCACGCTTGCTGTCTGCTGTCTGTGACCGTCAGGGGTAGTAATAGCACACCCACACCCACCACCTGCGGGAGGCCCTGGCATGTCTTGAAGTGGTTAGTAATCTGTGAACACAGAAGGGGAAGTTAGAAAAGCAAATATTGCATTTCCTCTCCAAAGACTAAAATCATGTCTGTGTTCTTCCCTTTTTCAATTCCCAATCAATGCAAGGTGTTACATAGCTGGTTGTCAGAAATACATTTCTCTGCTCGAAGCCCTGCTCGCAGAAAATTGTGACAAATTTGCTTCTCCGCTAAAATCATAACTCAGAAGGCAAAGCAGAATGAATCCTCAGCACTCCATTCTTTGTGTTTTGTTCTTAAAAGACCATCTGGCTTTGTGTAACTCAACTTGAGAAGTAGCAGCTCCTGCGCTTTAGACAGCCCCTCCGGGAGATCGTTACAGATCTATTCTAGTCTTAAGACTGGTGTCTACGTTTAAATTAACAGTTGTGTGTACTTTTACTCTACCGCAGCCTTCTCTTGGAGTCAAGAAGCCTACCAAAGCCCTGCTCTTTGTAATCTTGAGCCCAGTGGGACCTTATTTTTCAAGTGGAACCTTTAAGCCAGTGTCCCTGTGGGCCAATCCGAAGTACGTGAGAGCCTGGAAAGGTGGGACTGGGGACTGCAAGATGGGAGGGTAAGTGAATATTAGTTTCTGTCTAAAGGAAAGAGTCCCTCACAACCATTGAATTATCGCCGTCTCAAATCAGTCCAAGTACATATGTTAATATTCAAGTTGAAATGCCCCATTTTTTGTTTTGTGTTTACTCTTCAGTGTTAAATTGCGCTAATAGTTTGGGGGCACCTGGTTGGCTCAGTCGGTTGAGCATCTGCCTTCGGCTCAGCTCATGATCTCAGGGTCCTGGGATCGAGCCCCACATCGGGCTCCCTGCTCGGCAGGGAGGGTCTGCTTCTCCCTCGCCCTCTGCCCCTTCCCCCTGCTCATGCGCTCACGCTCTCTCTCTCAAAATCTTTTAAAAAAAATTGCGCTAGTTCAAAGGATAACCTGTGAGAGAGAACCATCAAATGTTATACAGTGGCAAGAGCTAAAATAAGTAACTAAAGCGGGAATCATGTTAGTGCTTGAATTCACTGCCCCTGGAGGCTGGTGCTCTGGCTGCAGGCGGACAGGTGGCCTTAAGAGCATCTGCTGCCGGGGCCAAGGCTCTCAGTTGGCTCCAAGGAGTCCTGTCTGGGGAAGGTGCCCGCTTCGCTCAAGTGCTGTCTTCATTGCCACAGATTGTAGCCATACCTGCTGCCAGCTGGCTGAGGGACAGCCCTGCTTTGGCTCTGTCAGGCCGGTCTCATTGGCCATATGTAGCTGGCTGGAAATAAAAGAGCATTTGAAAAGTGTTAGACAATTTCAGGGGTGGACTTGGCCGTGATATGAGAATGCCCCTCTGGGTGAGCAAGAATAGCCAGATGAAGCAGTGGGCTCTTCCTTCGTGTCCATCGAGTGCTGATATGTACCACATACGCAGGCGGCCGCAGTCCTGGGAGGTGACGCGGTGCCAACGTCCGGGCTCGGGGGAGCATGCAGCTTCAGGGAGCCCCGGGAGTGTCCGGTGACGGGTGCTAGGATGTGAGAGAGATGTTGACAGCTGGCTTTGAACCCTCTGTAGTCCTTCTGTATTTTCTTTTTCTTTTCTGCCAAAAAAAAGGTTAGAAAATTCTGTGCCCTGTCCTCCCTGCACTTTTGGCTCTGCATTCTCTCATTTCTGTCTAGAGAAATCCTAATGAAGTCCAATAAACCAGGAAGTCCCTTTCTTTTCCTTTGGGCGTGGAGCACTCCTTCCTGACCATGTGCTATGCTAGTCAGGTTGAAACAACTACTCTTGTTTATTCTCCTGATACCTTCTTCACCTGTTCAGGCTCCTTCACAGAGCGTAAGCACCCGACACCGTGTGTACCCCATCCTTAGGACTTCCCTAGAGTTCACGTTACAGTAAATCAGTCTTGATGAAGAGGTAGTAAGCAGCTGGTTTGCCTCTTTAAATCTTGCTTTCTAGCTCCCCCTACCTGCCCAGGGTAAAGATGACATGGGGGACATTGAGAAATTGCAGGGAAATCTGTAGTTTTAGTATTGGGGACAGGTTGTTACTTATAAAGATTATATGATGCAGTATCAACAGAATACATGGTCCCTAGAGGCCAGCTAAAAACTGTTATTTGCTGCACAACACAGAGAGTGAACCCTAATGTTACTTTGGATTTGAGTTAATATTAGCCTGTCAGTGTTGGCTCATCAGTCATGACAAGTGTATACTAATGTGAGAGGTTAATGGGGGAAACTGAAGTGGGAGATAGGGCATATGGGAACTCTTTTTGCTTACTTCTTCTGTAAGCCTAGAACTGCTTTAAAAAAATAAAGTCTATTATAAAAAAATTAATACTTTGACTCATTAGGCTCAGGTGGACCATGAGCAGTGGAAGTTGGCGTGAAATCTCTCGGAGAAGAGAATATTGGATCCCACAAATAAAGCAGAAATGGCAAGTGGGAAGGCAGTAACCCAAAGGGTGGACTTTTAACCAAGGAAGTGCGAGGGAAACAGGATTCTTCATTTAGTATCAACCTATTAGTTGGCAAAGACATTGGCAGCCCCTTTAGATTTTATCATTGCTTTCTCTCTAAACCAATTAATTCCACAATTACCTTCCAAGTTTTTTAGAACCTCTGTAGTCAACTGGCATTTATTAAATAGCTATTGATTCTCCTCAGCTCAAGAACTTTCTGCTTTCTCAGTAAATCTGAGGAAGAGAGAGAAGGATTTTTTTTTTATTCTAAGATTATTTCACCTTTTTTTGAAGCCATCAGAGATATTTTTCTTTTATATGCATAAGTGAGAAAAGTAACACGAGGGAACACAGCTGAAGGAGAGTTCTAGCACAGTGGTTCTCGCCTGTGGCTACAAATTGAAATCAGCTTTACCAGCTACTCCTCTCTGGGTTCCACGGCTAGAGATTCTGGTTTATTTGGTCTGCTGTATAGCGTGAGCATGAGAATTTTTTTTAATTTTATTTAAATTCAAGTTAGTTAACATATAGTGTATTATTGGTTTCAGGGGTAGAATTTAGTGCTTCATCAATTGCATAACACCCAGTGCTCATTTCATCACGTGCCCTCCTTAAGGCCTGTCACCCATTTACCACATCTCCCCACCCACCTCCCCTCCAGCAACCGGCAGTTTGTTCTCTATAGTTAAGAGTCTCTTATGGTTTGCCTCCCTCTCTGTTTTTATTTTATTTTTCCTTCCCTTCCTCTATGTTCATCAGTTTCTTAAATTCCACATAAGAGTGAAATCATACAGTATTTGTCTTTCTCTGACTGACTTATTTCACTTAGCATAATACTCTCTAGCTCCATCCACGTTGTTGCAAACGACAAGATTTCATTCTTTTTGATGGCTGCATAATATTCCATTGTATTTCTGTACCACATCTTCTTTATCCATTCATCTGTTGAAGGGCATCTCGGCTCCTTCCACAGTTTGGCTATTGTGAACATTGCTGCTATGAACATTGGGGTGCATGTGCCCTTCAAATCACTATTATTGTATTCTTTGGTTAATACCTAGTAGTGCAATTACTGGGTTACAGGGTAGTTCTGTGAGCATCAGAATTTTTTAATATGAAGCTAAAGTTGAGAAGCACTGAGTTAGAAGAAGGTCTTTCATCATAGGAACATCTTTATTCCCAATTTGTTAGTTTCATCATTAACATGAAAAGAATGGCCCTGCCTCCACTCTAAATTAATTAATTAGCTAATTAATTAATTTATACTCTCATTGCGTACTTGAATACAAGCTTTGAAGTCAGATAGCCCTGGCTTTAAAACCTTACTGTCTTGGGATGTTACTTAAGTGCTTTAAGCCTCAGTTTCCTCGTTTACAAAATTAGGGCAGTAATACCCATCTTACCTGTGCGGGTGAAGCAGGATAATGTAAAGTGCATGTGGTGCTATAACCTAGCAGTTAACAGCATGGGCTTGGCAGTCAGATATCTGAGAGCCCTACACTTGTATCTCTGTGATCTTACATAAAATTAAGTACCCTCTTTCTATAAGTCCTCCAAAGTATAATAAAGTATGGTGTTGTTTTAAGATGATTCGGTGAAATATGGACTTAAGTACTCAGTACCCTGCCTGGCAAGTACTAAGTATCCTCTCAACAGGCAAGAGTTGATATTACGAGGCTTGCTTTCTTTCTCTTCCATCTCTTGGACCCTGCCTTAGGAGCTATCAGTTGGATTTCACACAATAGAATTTACTCTCTTGGACAGATGTATTTAATATATCTTCTCCCAGATTTTTATTCCATGTACAGTTAAAGTTTTTCTGTATAGATGGTTGTCCAAATTTTTCATTTTTCTCTTCCTCCCAAGATCATGTGTTTCTTTTCTGGATATTGAATATTCTGAACATATTATCAGCATATTAATGACCCTGTGGATATTAATAGTACAGTTTACACCTGAGAGAATTTTGAGGAAGAACTCACTTAGGGAAAAACACCATCTATGGAATATAGTCATCAATCAATCAAATAAGCACCAAACAAATAAAAACCTTTTCTTTCAATGTACCGAAACGGTTGAGGTCTTTGTCTTTCTGGCCCAAGTACCTTCATGATGCTAAGGAACCACCATTTTCCTTCAGCTAACATTCTCAACGGTGTGTATGTGTGTGTTCTTAGAAGCTTCTTGGAAAGACTAATTATTCATGCTATGAAAATTCTCCTTTTCATAGAGAGCATTTTATGAGAGGAATTATTTATTTTCAGATATGGTAAGATCTCAATGGTCATGTCTATGAACTAAGCAAAAGTCAATTAAAATAGAATAGTTATTTTAAAAGAAACTTAATTTTATTAGGATATAAGAGGCTCACATAAACTGTTTCTTAGTTTTTATAGTTATTGTTTCATTTTTTTCCAAATAGCCCTATGCAGTGTATAAAGCAAGTATTTGCATTTGCCAAATGAATTCGTCAAGACAAAAATATGAAAATACTGACTTGCTTAAGTTCACACATAGCCAAATAGTAATAGTTCAAGAGCTGCGTTTTGGTCCGCTGGCCCCAAACCCATGCTCTTTCTATGGGACTCCCCCCCGAAGTCTCATTTATTCTCATTATTAAAAAGTATTCCTAATTTTAACTCCATTATTGCTTATTTACCATTGATTCTGAATCTGGGCGGTCCAACTTTTTATGGTCATCAAACAAAAGCCTCCTATAAAAAGAATTGTATCCTCTCTAGATTGGCTGATAACTTACATTTTATTATCTGCATTTTGAAGGTCTTTTTTTTTTTAAACATTTATTTATTTTAGTGAGAGAGAGAGAGCAAGCACAAGCAGGGGGAGAGGCAGAAGGGGAGAGAATTGCAAGCAGACTCTGCACTGAGCTTGGAGCCCAATGTGGGGCTCCATCCCACCACCCTGAGATCACGACCTGAGCCAAAATCAAGAGTTGGACGCTCAACCGACTGAGCCATCCAGGCACCCCATTTTGAAGGTCTTTTAATGAATCTTACATTACCTTGATGTGACTAAACCTCAAGACCCATGTTGCTGTAGCCATATAACATAATGCCTATTTCCCATAGTTTTTCTAGAATGTTTTAGTTATTAGTCAATATTCTTTGAGTTGCAAGTCAGAAAACCAACTCAAGGGGTGCTTGGCTCAGTCAGTGGAACGTGTGATTCTTGATCTTTGGCTTGTGGGTTCGAGCCCCACATCGGGTGTAGACATTACTTAAAAAATTTTTTTTTAAAGTATTAAAAAAAACTAGCTCAAACCACCTTAAGCAGAAAATGAAGTGAGTGGCTCATGTAAGTAGGATGGTAGCAGTGGACCTACTAAGGGCTCAAGTCGTTGTTGCTAAGTTTCCTTTGCTCTTGTGCATGTCCTGCTCAGCTGCTATCCTTCTCCCCAGTCTGCTTCTCTCTCGCTTGCCCTTTCCTTTCTCCTTCCCTCCTCCCTCCATCTCTTGGAGTAGCTTCTGCCTGTGTGTTAGCCTAGGGCTCTCCTACTTCCTTTCTCCTGTGAAAGGTGGGGATCATGAACATAGTAGACCCCAGGTTTTTGTCACAGCAGACACGCTGCCGCTACCCCAGAGGGTAAAATTCCATCTTTCAGGTTCCCTGCATTAAAATGAATGAGTGAATCACTCAAAGAAGGGCTTGTATGAGCAGCTTAGGGTACATGCCCCCCTTTAATTCAGTTGTGTAGGGCAAGGTATAATGACTGTCAACCCAAGCAGAATGACTTGTCTCAAAGGAAGGGCCAAAGAGAAGATAGTGGGAAGGGGAGCTATGAAGATGAAAATGGCAGACAGCCATGGTGAATTTGGCTCTAGTGCTTAACTCAATATTTTTAAGTGACATTTTGATCTTGAGCAAATGTAAAAGTGGTACTTTAAAAGGCCTACGTGGGTATTTTGTGGAAGCTGACATTAATGCTACTTTGTAGTAGTTATTGTAATATGTTTGATTGTTTCTGAATATTTGTTTGGGGGCGTCATAATCCAAGGGTGGGTTTAGGGTTTCTTTCTAAGCCCTCGATTGTCATATGGTGGTGCTTCTCAGACTTGTTTGCTAATGTCCTCGGAAAGCCGAGGAAAGTGAGTTATACAACCAGGGGCTTAGGGAGACAAGCAAACATCGTATTTATTTGAGGACTCTTATGTTTTATCTGAAACATTCATCCATAATTTTCTCATTCAAGTTTAATAAAAGATAACAAATTTAAAATGTTATTAAACTAAACTGTTATTCTAGGAAGATGTGCTGTCTTCCTTTGATTTTGAATAATCTAGAATGAATAGTGCAGGTTGAGGACAAATGGGACTTTGGAATACTTTTGGTTAAAATCAGGATTTTTAAAACATTTTTAACATTTTGTCCCACCCGTTGGAGAATTTAGACATTGGGCATTAGAAAGAAAATATATTTCTTGGATATATTGAAAGGTCTCAGCTAACAGCACAACTTGGTGCTCTGCTACTTCATGTAATTTGATACATGTTTGGCTAACTTAGAGTATTGGTGTGAGGTTTAAATGAAATAATGCGTGGACAGTTGCTTGGAATGTGAAAAAATACTTAAGAACTTGGAACTGTTATCTTTAACTTGGCTATTTACCTTTGTACTCATTATCTCTACTTTTCAATTTAGGATTCCATGATTTTGCTGTGTTCTCTCTCTCTCTCTCTCTCTCTCTCTCTCTCTCTCTCACGTGAGTGCAGTTACATCATTTGGTCTGTCTAATGAGTTTCCTTTAATGTCATGCAGTTAACTAGAAAACACACACGCACACATGCACGCACACACACACACATAAAGGGCGTGGTGCATTGACTACATCCACGTACAGATTGAAGACCGGAGGATTTCAGTATGGAAGATGGCGGGGGATTAGTATATTCATAGTTAATATGTTTCCTCTTTCTTAAAAGGAATTACGGCTCATCCCTTTTTGCCCAGTGTGAAGCAGCGGATCACGGCTGTCAGCAGGTTCTGTGGCTCTATGGAGAGGATAATCAGATAACAGAAGTGGGAACTATGAATCTTTTTCTTTACTGGATAAATGAAGATGGAGGTAATCCACCTAGATGTTAGCTCTTTGCGGTGTGTCAATCATTTCCACTAGGGCTGGAGAAAAAAGAACGAGGACCTTAGAATAAGGACTAAGTAGCATGAGCCCAAGGCTAAGGACTACTGTGCTTTTGTTGGTCAAGCAGAAATGAGTTTAAATTCACAGAATTTATAAAGGTTTTGTTTTGGGGTTTGGCTCGAGATATGGTTATGACTGAGATGTCAACTTAAGGAATTTAAGTCTCCGCGATTTGAAGATTTGTTGCCTTATCCCCTCTGCCATCTTCTTACCCATTTTCCTCTCCGAAATCCCTTGCATTGGGAGATAGGTCTCAGATCGATTCAGTGGCCATTCCCCAAAGGCTGTATGTATAAAATGCTGTAGTGATAAGCCTAGTCTGCTGATTCTACTGATACGAAATTTAGTGTATTCTCTTGCTAAAAGTTGTATAACAGCTTTTGCCCTTTCTACATATTTTGGTAACACATCAGAAATCTTCTAGATTTACTCTGAAGCTCAATTTGACTAAAGTACACTTTTTTTTAAGGGCAGATTGGTCCATTTTGGTATTGCACTTAGATCCTGGTTCACTCGAGACTGTTAATATGTGTCGACTATAAAAATCTCTATTTCTTCGTTGCCTTAAATATCCTGAATGCTCATTATCTTTCTTTTCTATTTTTCCAGTTAGTTGGCAGAGACCATAGGGGATTAGCAAAGTGTTGACAATGTCTGTGGTATTAGATGAAATGACCAATAATGGGGAACAATACAGATATATGCATTTATTTCCATTAGAATTTTAATAGTCATAGAAGTTTAAAAAAAACATCTTTTTAGGCTTGTTTATGTTCTTAGGCTGTTCATTTCACAGTTCTGAGTATAGAGACTAGAAATATAAGTTTCCAAATACTTATAAAGTCTGAGTATTCATTTCAATTAAAATTTTAAATGAAATTTTTATTTTAAAGTAGCTACAGTAACTTCTATTACTCTTTTGTTTTTTGGCTACTAATAGAGGAAAATGGTGATTCAGATGTGTCTGACTTCAGAGCTATGCACTAATTTGAGCAATAGTTGCAGAGACTAATAAGATGAGCCTTATATTCCAGTCAGATGTACAATAAACAGAAGGTGTGGTGAGTACACCTTGTCCTAGGGTTGGCCATTGGTCATCCTTGGCATTTGAAAAGTCAGATGCAGATCATGCTGGTTTTTCCATTCCCGTTGTTTGTACTTCAAACTGGTTAGAAACAAAATTTATACTGGAATATTTGTGATTTCTAAATTTGAGTCATTGCATATGACATATATCGAAAGCTATGCTTGAAAGATGACAGCCAGTGTTGCACTCTGTATTTAGGAGATAATACATTGATTCAACTCATTCTTTCCACCTGCCCACTGCTCCCCCCGACCCCCACACCCCCCCCAAAAAACCCCACACAACAACAATTACATCATACAGAAATGGTACCATCATTATTTATGGATGGGAGATGTCAGGGTTTAAGTACAGTCTGAATCAGAGCTACACGATTTAACCAGAAACACTAGAAACTTGTCCTGGTGAAAAATTACCCCTTACCCAAACAATAATGATGAGCCATTTCCACCATGACTTTTAAAGGTCAGAGTAGACATGAGTGAATTTGTCTTTTGGCTCTTACAAAATTTATCAGACCTTAAGAGTTACTACAGATTATGGTTGCCTGAGATAGCTTTAGTTTTAATGCTTTTTCAATGTGGGTGTTCACCTAACAGAGCAAATAAGATTTGAAGTATGGGGAAAAGAAGTGGAATAAATGTTTGGACAGTACCATGAGAGAAGTCACTAGAATGTCAGGAATAACCTTTGGGCTAAAAACAAAAGAAAACATTGAAGGGACTCTACCACAGCTTTGATTTATGCCATGTGACTTTTGGAAAATACAAAGAAAAATGAGTTGAAAATCAACAAAATACTGATTTTCACAAACCTTACCCCTCAGAGGTATGAGTAGAGTTCTTTCAGTGAAAACCTGCCATCTTTCTATGAGCACACTCACTGCCCCTTTTGGACAAAACGGCTGGTCCAGAAAGGTGTATAAAGTAAATAATCTGTGTTCCCAGCTCGGTGCTATGCACCATGGCTATCTGTGGCACGTGGCCTGCAACTCATGCGGTTTTGATTCTAGTAACAGCGACCCTGGGAGCAAGATCGCATAGCACTGATTCTCTGCTTTCCTGTGTTGCTGAGTAATTTCCCATACATGCTTGTGCTTCACAGCTGCAGCAAACCATTTTACCTAGCACTGGACTCCGGAGCTCCCCCGAGAATAAGACCCAGTTGTGCGGCTGAGCGTGGGGTTCGTTGGGGAGAATGATCGTGGCAATGCACCTTGCTCTTGCTCAGTGCGCTCGGGTCCCTTGAGCCTCCTCAGACATCAGGCATTTATGGACTTGGTGTGGCAAACTCTTCCCGGGGATGTGTGCATGGCTCGCTCCCTGCTTGCAATTGCAAGTCTTTGCCCACCTAGCCCTTTCTCAGTAAGGCTTTCCTTCCAAGCAACTTAATAAATAGCAGACTCCCTCCCCTGTCACTCTAGCATTTCCCTTTGCCTTCCTCTTTTCTTTCTTTTCTTTTTTTTTTTTTCCTCCATAGTCTAACATGCTGTTTAACATAATAATTGTTTGCCTCTACCTGTTAGCAAGTAAACGGGAGTTATATAAGTGTTGTTCGCTGGGCTATGCATAGTGCATAGATAAGCCAATTGCACGTGGTAGGCACTCAATACGTTATTTGTTGAATAAATAGTAATTATGCTGACGGTGTTTGCGCACTTATACAAACCCACATTCCTGGTTTTTATCAGAAATTGACTTGGGGATGTCACAGATGACTTCTGCCGTTACTGCTTCTAAATTCTTCATCTCCTACAAACGATTTCTTTGTCAAAAACAAGTTGTGTGTGTAGGCTCTGTTTTCCTCATGTTGGGCAATCTGGAGCTAGTTCTGGCTCTTGTAAGCATGTTTGTGGTTGCAGAGGAAAATGAATATTTCTCACCCAAATGTTGTTATGTCATCATCTCTGTCTGGCAACCGGAGAAACAGATGTTCCGTGCCTTGACCTTAGGCTCGTGGTTACAGTTTTGGGTGTTAAGTGTATTTCACAAAACTTCACTTGCACATGCAAGGCCTCTGTTTTTATTTGACTTTATGTAGTCTTAGAGCTCAGCAGGCTTTAGGAAGGGTCCAGTTTGGAGGCCCTGGAAGTGTGTTTGTCTCTGTGTGTGGGGTCTGCGCACATACACACACAGAACCCTACATTTATGTATCCAGCTAGTTAGCCCTATTGCAAAACACAGGTTTATTTTGAGATCAACACTTCTAAACATGACAAAAAGTAGCCCTAAGAGCATTGCCAAGAACAAATTTTCTCCTTTCCAGAAAGTAGTTTTCAGCAGATGATTTTTAGAAACAAACTTCAAAAAAAAAAAAAAAAATCATGCTTCTGTCTCCTAGCAAAAAGGATTATTCATTTATGTATTTATTTTTTAATTCAGAAACACTTATTATGTACCACACTGGGCCAGGCACAACGCCAAGTTTGGGGGACACAGGAATGAATGTAGAGTTTTGGTCTCCCAGACAGCTTGGTTTTTGGGGACGTCTGGTGGAACCACGGTGGAGTAGGGGAGCCCCGACCACAGGATACTAAATGAAAGGACAGTGGCCCCAGTGTTGGGACACTTAAGTTCTGATCCTGACTCTCCCCCAGTGTCCCCAGTCTTGCAAGTCATTTATGTTTAGAGAGCCTCTGTTTTTTCTCTAAAGTAATTATTGCATGGGGCGATTTCTGAAGTCCTTTTTAGCTGCTTAAAATGGCTTGGGGGAGCTTAAAGAGACTGGCGTGATTTCTACCGTTCTTGCTACCTGGTGATCCTTTCAAGCGTACCTTGTTTATTGCTCTGCAACCACATGATAAGCAACACATTTGTTACAAGGTTCAGCATCTTTATAAAGTGATGATTTAAGGCTTCAATTTTCCCTAGATTTAGACTCCTGGGTGCCAGATGTGGGCAGGAGAAGGGGATGTTGAGTACCAGAGACTTTTCCTGTAAGGAGAGCTTGTGCGGTTGTCCGATCACGCTGGCTCTTGTAAAGACAGATCATCCTACGGCCCTCATGTTGGTTAGGAAGGCATGTGATCATCTCAGTGGGAGACCAGTGTCTCGGCCTTGGCTCTCCAACAATCACCCATGGAGTTTTGTTTTGATTTTTTGGATTTCTTGTTTTCTTCTTTCTTTTTTCTTTGTTAGCCACATACATGCTTGAGCCTACCCTGAGCCTGTTAACATTTGAATCGCAGAGGGTGAAGTCAGTATCTCCATATTTGATGTGGATACTCCTCCAGGTTTGAAAATCGTTACAGAGCGGTGTGTCTGTAAAGGGCAGTGTAGAAGCAGTGACCACCTGAACAGGCGTAATACTTCCGGAGGCTGGGTTCCTCCACAGTGTTCTTAGAGGGTTGGTAATGACCAGTGTTCCTGCGTGCGATCTGTCTACACGATTCTAACTACTAACCAGCGTTAATCCACAGAGGTAAATGTTTGAGTCCAGCGTGTTCCTTTTACTGTCTGTTAGTGGAAGGAACATCGTCTCAGTTTTTACTAGGTAAGGGTAAATTGAAGATGATTAGATGAGTGGCTTTCTTTCTTTTTTCTTCCTCTTCCTCTTTTTTTTTTTTCTTTTTTGAAATAAAAATTTACCTGAAGTGTGAATTGATTTGGGAAGTTAGGTAACGCAGAGCAGTAAACCTTCTTCATGTCTATTACTAGCAAAGTTGCGAGAAACAGTTTTTAAAAATGGCTGTCATGATAAGGCATGGCTAATGTAGTTCAAGTTTGAAAATATTCCCATTTCTAATTGACAGAAGAAGAGCTTGCAACTCCTCCGCTAGATGGCATCATTCTTCCAGGAGTGACAAGACGGAGCATTCTGGACCTGGCACACAAGTGGGTGGGTGCCTTAGACACGAACAACTTCATAAGCATGAAACAGAAAGTAATCGAAATAAGCACAGCGTCGTGTTGAACTAATACTCTGTAGTTCCATCCAGTGTTGTCTAATCTTTAAATCCTGACTTGAGTGGAAATAACTCTTCCAGAAGGACTGTCTTGGCAACACCACTAAGTAAGTATTGTTTATAGGAAGGGCGGAGAGAAGACAGTTTGGCGAATTATCCTAGTGACGACTAATCTCAAGCTCTCTCCCGGGCGTCTCCTACCAGCTCACCTGGCTTGTACTTATGTGCTGCCATTTCGCCAGTCCTGAACTTCTCAAATCGAAGTGTCTTCTTTCCAACTGGCCGTGGTTTGTAGTTCTTCCCTTCCGCTACTTATTCCAGTGTAACCATGCTAGTCAGAGAAATTAAGGAGTTTTACTGACATATAAATGTTTACCAACATCACATTATTAGTTTGGCTGCCTCTTTTCTCCCTCCTTCCTGCCCCCTGTCCTCCCCAATTCCCATACATGCTTATTGGAAAGTCAAAACACTCGAGCAAATGTAGTTGTTTTCAGTAGAGTTTCTGATCCATGTGACACGGGCAAGCGTGTTAAACCATTTGGTATTGAAATGACATTTATAACATACTCAAGATGAATGTTGGATGAGTTGGTTATCTGGCAAAGATTCTTGGATGGAACTTTTGACCCATGTGTTAAAATGGTCTCCAAGGGACATGAAAAGACTTTGAACACACTGTGGTCAAACATTATTAATAGGACAAATGTTTAGAAATGCACATATTATCTAGGAGAGGACTAGCATAGTTTCTCTGGAAAAGGCTTTGGAAATAAAGGAAATGTGCTATAAATAATTCTACAAAACCCTGAAGTAGACAAGACCCAACTGCCACATGCTGGCTGGCACATTGGGCATGACATTTACAAACTGTTGGTATAATTTCAAACAGCTTGCCCTGTCCTAAATATGTTTGCAGTTGGAAAGATGTATTTTCGAAGCTCAGTAATTTTTGTTTTATTAAAGAAAAAAATCAACCAAGTACAGAAGGTTTGATGACAAGTTGCAAGTAGAAATGCTTTCCCACACTAATGATTTGCTAGCTTGAAAAATAGGTTATTATGGAGGAAGTTTTTCCTTGACTCCTTAGCTGTAATTTATTTTAAAAGCTATTTTAAAACAGTGAGACATAAATGCCAAGAGGCATGTGGGGGGTTACCATTACTTGCCAGACGGGGGAAATTGTCCAAAGATAAGTAAGGGTGAGCAGAGTAAAAACAATTCTGTTTATTTACAAGAGATTTTTTTTTTTCTTTTCCAGAACACAGAGCTCATCTTGTTTTTAGTTAACTTGGCTGATTTTCTGGAATTTATTTATTTATTTATTTATTTACCTTTGAACAACATAATTGCAATTGCAGACTGAGATAAATTGAAACTTGCAAAAAGCCATATTTCTATGCAGGCATATTTTCCTACTCTTCCAAATCATAGTTACAGCATGATGCCGCCTTTTTCTAATGTTTTAAATCTTGCCAAGGGCTGTGATTTTCATTTTTATCTATTGTGGTTCTGTAAGTTTTAAAAAATAACTCTCATTTTAAAAAAAAAAAGCAACAAAGAATGGATAGATTTTTTTTAATAAGATGAGACAGACTTTGAATTTTACCCATTAACGTAAAAGAATGAGAATGAAACAATTAAAGAATGAGTATGAAACAGATCATTTAAGCAGATAGCTTAAAAACATCAGATTTTTTTTCCCTTTCCTATCTTCAAGCAAATAAAATATTCAAAGGGTTTAGCAGAAGTCAGTGAGGTTGTACGAATAATTCTGTGATGAAATCTGACCTAGTGGGGAACTAAGAGAAAGAAGAGGATTTCTGCTATAAAGTTAGCTGAATCAGTGAATTTAGGAAGAAAAGAAATATACAGTGCAATTTCTCAAAGTCCAAATATACTTTCTATGTTTTAAAAATAATGAAATATTTCAGATAGTGAAACTCAGTCTGTGTTTTCACTCCATGAAAGACCTGGTAGAGAAAGGAGGAAATTCGGAGCCAGTCAGATCAGACCCGAGTTCAAGTTCCATCGCTGCCATTTAACTAGCTGTGTGAATTTAGGGATGTCACCTAGCCTCCCTTTGAACCTTAATTTCCTCATCCGTGAAATGGGGATTATAATACCCACCTTAAAAGTGAGAGAACTTGGCACGCAATGGGTGCTCAATAAATGGTAGCTGTAATTATTAATATTATTTGATATATTCTTTTATGGTAAGTAGGGTTCGAGACACTGTTAACATAGAGAACACATTGATTAGCACTGGGGTGCCTTACCTTGTGAGACTTCAGGCATGGCAACAAATAAAAGGCCAAAAAAGCCGGCAAGTATTAAAATATACCATGTATTTTACAGTGATCGTCCTAGTTTTTACTCTCTGATCATCTCATTTAGAGATGCCGTGACCTCGAGTAGGTAGCCCAACAGCTCCGTGTGTTTACCCATAAGGTGGCAGTGCTCTCTTCCGCCTTCCCTGAGAGGATGATTCCCACATTTTTTGAGTTCAATCAGAATATAAAGTAGGAAGGTAAGTACCACAGGGGTTCTTTTCTGTGGCATGCCTTTTCCTTGAAAATATTAAGATATTTATTTTTTATATTCCAAACAGGGTGAATTTAAGGTGTCGGAGAGGTACCTCACCATGGATGACTTGACAGCAGCCCTGGAGGGGAACCGAGTGAGGGAGATGTTTGGCTCTGGGACAGCCTGCGTGGTTTGCCCTGTTTCTGATATACTGTACAAGGGTGAGGTAAGACTATTTCTTCACCTCCTGTCATTTCCAAGCATTTGCCTATAATTTAATTCTTCGAATGTGTAAATGAAATGCTAGTTGGACCCAAGATGCAAAGGATATTTTTTTAATATAACTTGGCAGTTTGTCCCAAGGAACGTGTATTACCAAATTACTTACTGTCGTCTTTACAGTGATTTTGTGTGAGCTCCAGTCTCAGGGGGAGTCGGCTTTGTCCTTGGACAAGTATCACATCTGCCTCATGTCAGTTTAGGGATTGGAGATGTGCAATGAGGTTCCAGTCTTCTTTCTTTCTACTAGCTCACTAAGAGGTTTCTACAGGTAGTTAGGTTTCAGTTTCTGGCTTCCAGAAGAACTCCCAAACTACTGGAATAGTAATGGCAAGCAGCTATGGGAAATTCATTTGAATGATCAATGCCTACATTTATTGTTATTATGATTGCTGCTGCTGTTGTTACTACTTAGACCATTTTATGAAAAATTTTTATTTGGCAAGGTTGGTATACCTGCTAAAATCCTCCAAAACGAATTCAGTCATTTGGTTGGAAGAAATTTTCCCCTCCCAGTAAATTAGTCTGATTTTGTGTGCTGTGTTTCCATTCTTGTTGAGGGGAAGGGGTTGTGGGTGTTTTTTTTTTGTTTGTTTGATTCTTTGTTTTAGTTTGGTTTGGGTGTTTTGGGGGGGGGCTCCCCTTTATGACAAAGCTCCAATATTTATTTATTTATTTAAGATTTTATTTATTTAAGATTTTATTTATTTGAGAGAGAGAGTGAGAGAACACAAGCAGGCTGAGGGGCAGAGCGAGAAGCAGACTGCCTGCTGAACAGGGAACCCAGTGTGGGGCTTGATCCCGGGCCTCCAGGATCATGACCTGAGCCAAAGGCAGATTCTTAACCAACTGAGCCATCCAGGTGCCCCAAACTCCAATATTTAACATCATCGTCTAACTTTATAGCTTCAAGGCATGTGGTTATTATTCTTACAAGGTGAAAATTGGCTTAATTAATCATATTAATACAAATTTGATTGGTTTTTTAATTGAACATCATTATTTTTCCTCAGTGATTTCCTTTCTGATTTTAATGGTGGCTGCCTCATTGCTTGAAATTTTCAAACTTGATTGTAAGGAATGGCTTTTGACATGATTCTATCTACAGATTGATTGTTTCGAGGGAGAAGAATTAAATTATTATTTATCAATACTTATACTGATTATAAAGCTACTGTTTTGCATTTTAATGTGGTAGTGTCTAGGTAAATGCATTATTGGCCCACTTTTTTAATGAACTAAAGCTGCCATTAAGTCTGATTTTTTTTTTTTAAGTCCAATTATTTTACCTCTAGAAATAAGAAGTTGATTCAGTCCAATGCATTTTTAATAGTCTTGTTTCACAGGGCATTCAGATTTAACAGGTACATCTCATTATCCTGTTAACCTAAAGAGTGTAAGGAGAAAGGTGACAGCATGGGCTATATGTGCTCAAATCAGGCTGTCAAAAGCCTGCAAGCCAGTGAGGCAGGAATGGGCATGACGCAAATGTAAATTAGGGCATGAAAACTCTAGGTGCCCAGTGTAACCATGCTATCCAGCGTGGTGGGGGTTTAGAGGCCCCTTTTGTGAAGCCATAGATTTGCTTTAATTTATGTTCCTGCAATGACTTGCTTTACCTGTGCCAAAATGTTTTTGAGTTCATTCCCTGCAGAAGGGTTAGGCAAGGAGGCCAATCATTCATCCCGTAGATTTGCAGAATCCTGAAAGCGGTAGGATTCTTTATGTCTCGCTGCTATTTTAGGTTCTCCTGGCTTCTCTTTGGTTCCTCCTATCAGCCTGAAGACTGGCATAGAAACCAGTCGTGCCCTAAAAATCAGTTGGTGAACAAGAAACAACCTGTCGTTGGCTCGTTTGTTTTTATTCAAATTCAGAACAGAAAAGAGTCTTTGGCATAAGGAGCTGGCGTGCGTCATGAGGTCATCGTCCTGCCATTCCTTATCTCATTGGAGTTGCTGAGTGTCTGTCTTACTGTCGCCGACTCCGTGGATCTCCTCCAATTACACTGCATGTGGTTTTCTTTCGTAGACTATACACATCCCAACTATGGAGAATGGTCCGAAGCTTGCAAGTCGGATCTTGGACAAATTGACTGATATTCAGGTAAGGGCTTCTTTCCTTTAAAGTGTCATCTTATTTCAATCAGAGCTTAAAGCCAAATCATATTCCAGTGGAGAGAAGAGAGTAGTAAACACTGCCATTTGAGGTTAACAAATTAAATTTGTAGAATAAAGCACAGAAGAAAGCTATTACCTGTGATTCCAATGCTGAGATATAACTACACTGTTAATTTTTGATGTCTCAACTTTCAGTATTTTGTGTTTATATACTTTTAGATGATTTTTCTAACAAAACAGGGTCGTATATGATTTGTTACCTGCTTTTTTTAACCTGCTAAATCATTTGCTTTTTCATATCAATCAATTTCTCAGTTCCATATAATTGAATTCCATTATATGGGTGCACCACAACTTTTAAAGAGATATTATTATTGAACATTTATGCTGTTTAGCATTTTTTTAACTGTTACGCACAATGCAATCTTTGATTATTTCCTTAGGATAAGTTCATGAGGTTGTAACTGTTGGGTCAAAGAGCGTGTGTACCTTTTTTTTTTTTTTTTTTTTTATACTGTTAACCTTGTTCCGCTTATGTTTTCCTGAGCAGCAGTTTACATAGTGTCTCATTGGGCAGTTAAGCAGGTTTCTAGGCACGCATATCAAGTACCAGGTAATGAATGCTGGTCATATAAAAGAGATTGTTCTGTATTTGCAAACCCCTCACAAGTTGTTGGATGTTTTTGTTGAGCCCACATATCATCATTGCCAGTCATTGAACATAGCCAAGGGAAGCTAAGATTCATACTGAAATGTGAAATAAAGTTTGATAGTTTAGGTGACAGCTGACAGTGCCAGGTCTCCAAGCTAGAAAAGTTGGTTGGCAAAGCAGTAGGCCCTCCAGGCCCCTAGGACTGAAGTCCTAGGGTAAAAATGATGTTTTGGGAAGACTTACTCAGCAACAGTTATACAAAGTTAATAATATTAAATGGTAAGAATGATTGTGGTTTTTGAGTCAATGAACTGTAACTCTTCCCCTCTTCAGTAAAGGCTTTCTATAAAAGAATCTTCCATAAACGACATAAAGGAATTTCTTAATACTGGAGACATATAATTTACTGAGTTGTTTTCTACTTTTGTACAAAGAAACAATTTGGAAGAAATTAAATAAAAATTTAATGAAAAATATTTGGATGTTTTAGTTATCTGAATTTTTTTTTTTACAGTTGTCTGAGTAAATCTGATGAAAGTAATAAGTTATAAGTGTTTTGGTCAAATAAAAAATGTAAATAGAACAAAAATATATAATTGGCTAGATTATGAAACCCTTTAACCACAACAGAAGTTGAAAGATTTTTAACAAGGGGGAGAGTGTCGTTATGGTGATAAGAAAAGATCCCTTTGGAAAAATTTCTGGAACAAGTTGTACAAAAAGAGAAGGTTTCATTCAATTGAAGTTAATACAGAAAACAAGAGATTTCAGAGTCACCTCTTGGAGATTATATGAAATAAGAAAATTTACACTTAATTTGATTTGGTTGTAATGGATTAGAAGAAAAGGAAAAGTCAACTGGGCTGAGGGGAAAATCAAACTGCATTAAATTTGAATTGGAAGAAAGATCTAAGTGGAGCTGTTTGACGGACATAATCATGAAGCTTTGGCTAGGGCAGGCAAAAGCAGAAATGTGTGTCATCCCCAGTGCGATAGTGACAAAATCCATGCATCAGAACCCTAACGTATAAGTAAGAGAGAAGCCCAAAGACATATTTTTGAGGCAAGATAGCAAGCCATTACAAAAGTTCTCAGAGCATTTTTAAAGTAAGATTAGGACTGAAGTGAATGTTTTTGACTAATCCATTCAATAAATATGTGTATTGAGCACAAACAGTATGCAAGAGGCTATTCTAGGGCCTGGTGATGTAATAGTGATAAAAGGGATAAAAAAAATTAGAAATGTCAAAGCTATAGAAAGACAAAATAAATATTCAACTTAAATGTGAGACCACATGAATATGTTCAAAAATAAAAGATATATATGAAGCAGAGAATGAGAAGAAACAACGTTTTCCTCTTACCTGTATATATTCTCTATAGTGCTTGTGGCTCAGAAGACATTAATAATTTCTCTTTTTACGCTAGGTAGTAAAGTATAATGGTAGTAACACTGAAAATTGATACATTCAGAGCTCCCTAGGAACAAGAAAACAAAGGGATAGTCACAGGATACATGAAATAATACGATGATTCTGAATTAAACCACAAACCAGAAGGACCATCTCTCCAAATTGTTAAGTAACAAAGGACCATCCATTCAGAATCTAAGACCACATCCTTTTTCCATTATTTTATGCCTGTGGGCATGGAACCTAAAGTTTCGAAATTATTCTCTTACAAGATGGCGAATTGGTGCTGTCAGTGAAGCTATGGGTGTCTGTTTCTCTCCAAGAAAAATAACTGAAGTGATTATTGAGGAGAAGAGCATAGGATTGCACCATGTTTTATGTTTGATCTCTTTGACATTGCGTGGAAACATGGATATTTCCTACGAAGTGCTCTGGTAAATTGAAGAAGAGGAGAGAGACAACCACCAAAAAACCCTCCAGATTCTTGCCACTGTGACCTAGGGGGGAAATTCCTTCTTAACCACAGATTTACTTCTCATTTAACTTGTGTATTTCTGTATCTGAGTAAGAACCTCTGGGGTTAAGCATTCATTCCATTTGGCTAATTTTCCATATAATTCCATGGGTTTTAGATTGCCCTACAAATACCTCTTAGGAGAGGAGCATTTCAAATGACAGTCTGGTTTTTTTTTTTAAAGCAACAAACAAAACTACTTTCATGTTACTTAACCAAACTTAAACTTGGAGGACATTAGCCATATTGCCAATATTTCTTTTCTCTCCCATGCCTCTTCGCTAATCTGTTTACTCACCATCGTACTCACCTATGTGCCTGCCATTTGGGGTCTTCTCTGCTCTCTAGTATTCTCTGCTCTCTGCTGCTTCTTCCTGCCTTTCTGTACCTTCTACAGTTTGCCCACGTGAGAAGTTACTGGTTGTCCTTCAAGGCACATCTCTTTGAAGAACCTTTAAAATCTCTTTGGAACAACATCGCTTTCCCCAGTATAAACACCTATTCATTCATTCAAATACTAGTTCTTCCTCCAACTTCCATAGCACCTGGAATGATCACATATGGCCTTTAAATTATATTTAATTAGTCACACACTTGTCTTTGTTCCAGGGTCGTTTGAATGTAAGGATTATTTTACTTCCTTCTCGTAACCCCAATATTCAGTGTGGGGCCTGGGCTACGGTACCTGCTCGGTGATGTTTCTTGCATAAATGAACAAAGGAATGAATAAGTGGGTGATACACCAAAGAAATACTGAAGAACAAAAACGTGTTGCTCTTGTGTGTTAACACAAGCTGAGGAGAGGTGGGAGGAAGCTCTTGAATAATGCCGAATTCCTTTTCAAGAAAACTTTCAGAGGATCTGATTTTTCACTTTTAAAGAAAGTGAAATACACATACCAAGATTGCTCTCAGGGTCAGATAAAAGCTGGAATCCAGGTCTCAGATATCAGGACAGTATGTTTGTGTAACTAGCAGAGCTGCTGTTGAAGTTTTAGGAAGCAGGAAGTGATTGCAAGGACATGAGAGGTCTTAAGTAGGTTAGGAGAAGGGAAGCCCAGTGAGACAGGAGGGGGATCTGTATTGATCGCAGGCCTCCAGGTGGAATTTCTTTCAAGAATCTGTTTTCCCCACTCACAACTACAGCTTTGTGAGAATAAATGACCATTAATGGTCTTGCCTTTTTCTTGTTTTCAGTGGAACAGCTTAATGGGTTTTAGTTACCTAAGTTAAAGAGCGCCACCACGTTCCCCTGCTAATGTCCTGAGTTACCCTTCTCTTTGTGTGCACACTAAGTGAGCATTGCAGATTGCCTGGATGACTCAGTCTCTTGACCAGCTTGCCAGCCCCTCCTGTTTCCTAATACACACTTCTCCACGTTACAGGGTTACAGAGCTTTGCAGGCCATTGAATAGGATTTAGAACAAGAATAGCAGATTGTTACCTGGTGGGCAGCACTGATGATATTTTGATTGGCCTCACGGAGAGTAAGTGCATGACACATAGATGGCCCTTTATGTGCTAAGATCTTTCTGCTGAAGGTACAAGGCATTTTAGCAAAGGCCATGTAAAATCATTTGCCATATGTGCATTGAATGTGAAGTAATGAACTTGTCATTAGTCGTGTTTTGGTGTAGTGTTCTTCCTGGAATTCATGAAAGGTACGGTTCCTGCACCTCACACTGTCAGGCTCAGAGTATCACCCCACAGGCTCAGTCTGATTTGCCACATTGCTTTCGCTTCGTCTTCAGTTCCAGTGAACAAAGTCAAGTCAGTGTGACTTAGAGAAGACCTGCCAAATGCTGAAGGTGTGGGCCTGCTGCTGTGGTTTTGTAGTCACCCTGACGATGGGATAATGACAGTCTCACACAGCAGACATGTGTTCTTTCCCCTCCTTCTCTGGACACCTACTTCTGAGGAAAGAAGATAATTTCTTTCTCTACTAGAATCTTTCATCTCTGCCTTTGAATTATTTTGCCTTGAAAAATTAAATCGAATTACCTATCATCCACACGAAAGGTTTGATGGCTAACTGCCTAGGTGTAGGTATAATACATTACCTGTATGATCGCATCTCTCGGATGCACCTCAGAATGCTAAAATTTTACATAAAAGCATAAATTACAGGATGCGAGGGATAAATCCTTATATATATTATGCAGGCTCTTAGAGTGATATGGCCCGTGACTGTCATTGTAACCAGAATTGATTTTTGACCATTTGTAAAACTAAAACAACTAATTGGAAGCAAATTTACTTCAACTGATGAGATTCAAGATGAAATTATGGTGGTCATGAATCACAATGTAGATCTGCTGAAATGTCGATATGGTGACGCTCAATTGTGATTAATGGCATAAGTGTCTAATGTATTAATGGGAATCGAAGTACAAGAAATAAAACACGTATTTTGATCTTAGCTTAAGTCATGTTGGCACCATACATAAACAGAATTTGGGAATGTCTTATCCAGCGTTCATCGTGAATCAACAGTTAATAGTGGGAAGCCACGCTCTTTAGACAACTCTTTCTGATAAGGACTCAGCAAGTCACTTACAGTCATTGGGCTTCCTTCATTCTCCTTTTCCTGTAAACCAGAAGGTTGTAAGTAGACCCATTCTTGGCTTCTGTTTTTTTTTACCAATTTGATAGATTCTGCTCTCTGAGGTCTTAAAGCTCTTTAAGAGGAACACAGCACATGGACAATGTAACATAGGAGAAATAGCATCAAACAGAAGTAAGAGTCGAGGGCTTAGGACTAAGAGTTTTCTAGAGCCTTAATGTCCTTATATGTAGAATGAGAAGCTTGGCTTAAAAGTTTATTGCTCTTCACACTTGATTTTTTTTTAAGATCTTATTTTTATTTATTTATGAGAGAGAGAGAAGAGTGTGAGTGTGAGCGGGGGAGGAGCAGAGGGAGAGGGATACAAGACTCCCACACTGAGCATAGAGCCTGATGGGAGGCTCGATCCCACAACCCTGAGATCATGACCCGAGCCGAAATAGGAGTCAGACGCTTAACTGACTGAGCCACCCAGGCACCCCCACACTTGATTTTTAAGCAGCAGAACTTTCTACAAAATAAATCTTCCCTGGAATCCTAACATACAAAACCGATCAAAGTGGAATTTTTCTTTTTTTTTTTTTTTAAGATTTTATTTATTTATTCGACAGAGATAGAGACAGCCAGCGAGAGAGGGAACACAAGCAGGGGGAGTGGGAGAGGAAGAAGCAGGCTCATAGCAGAAGAGCCTGACGTGGGGCTCGATCCCAGATCGCCGGGATCACGCCCTGAGCCGAAGGCAGACGCTTAACCACTGTGCCACCCAGGCGCCCCTAAAGTGGAATTTTTCTGAAGTAAAAATCCAGAGCCCCACTTATTTGACTCATCCCCCTGCATTTTATTTATTTATTTTTAAAGGTTTTACTTTCACGTTATCTCTGCAACCAACATGGGGCTCGAACTTACAACACCAAGATCAAGAGTCACTTGCTCTACCGACTGAGCCAGGCGCCCGAATCCCCTGCATTTTAGATGATCATTAAAGTTCTTTCCAATTCAGAACTTCTAATGTTTGGTATGAATTTCAGCTGAAGTTACATTAGAACTGAAAGGCCAGTTCATGTGAAAAGAAGACATCATCT
Organism: Ursus americanus; assembly: GCF_024610735.1. Classification (NCBI taxonomy): domain Eukaryota; kingdom Metazoa; phylum Chordata; class Mammalia; order Carnivora; family Ursidae; genus Ursus; species Ursus americanus. The sequence goes on along the minus strand of NC_142151.1, from coordinate 23,980,050 downwards.
GAGTGATTTAGGCAAGCACGTGGTGGCAGACAAAGGTGGTAGGGAAGATATGTTCCAAGTCTGTCTCCACACACATGGCTATGTGAACGTGTGGCGGGAATTCTGGATAGTAGCCAAGAACATGTTAATTTGGTGTGAGAGAGACCTTTGGCTAGAGTCTAGGCTCTACTCTTTACTAACCGCCTGGGTAAGTTTTTTAATCTCCCTAATACAGTTTTCTCATCCATAAAATGAGATTGATAATGGCACTTACTATCTGGGGTTACCATGGGGATCAATTTAGTAATAAGTCTGTAAAGCTCTTGGCACCATGGCATTAGCCTGCAGTACTTGCTCAAAGAGTGGGAGCTCATTTACACATAGCGATGTTTGTTGGAATGAATGAATGAATGTATGAATGAACAAATGAATCAGAACTAGCTTTCTGCTTCTGACATCTGGAATATCTTCATTTAATTCAGTTTTAATTGTGAAAATTCCGGTTTGTGAGAGCAAATTGCTTGTTGATGCAAATAACCAAATTCTGGTTATAATGTAGTTCCATGACTTTGAAGGAGTGAGAAGAATCGGGATGCTAACATAACAGGAACAACTGTAATTTAGAAGACAGAGCTGCTGTTCAGAGCCACAGGCCTTGTCCATTTAATATTTTTGTCCACAAACACAAAACACTCTTGAGAAGGGAGCTTTTAGAGCAGTGACACTAAGGTCAGAATCCCCTGGCAGTGTTGGCTGAAGCATGGTTGCCGAGACCCACGCCCGGACTTTTCTGATTCAGTGAAGTCTGAGATAGGGCTGGAGAACTTGCGTGTCAGACAGGTTGCCTGGTGCTGCTGGTGCTCCTGACCTGGGGGATAGATTTTGAACATCACTTTTTTAGAGTAAAGAAGACAATAATTAAATTTCACTCAGATACTTTATGTGGACAGCAGAAGCTAAATACGGAATGGTAATAAAAAGGCGTTACTTTGAGACCTGTGCCAACTATAATTAGAAAATTTGTGATTCTTTCCAGGTATTTGATTGTTTCTCTCTAATCCTATTTTTAATGTGAATATGCTCTTAATATTCAAAGCAGGAGCATACCTTTTGTACAATGTCGGTTGTATTACTGAGTTTATAAGCGATCCCTGCACTGTTAGCTTTTACACTTACGCATGTTTTCTTGCTTTTTTGTTGTAGTACGGAAGAGAAGAGAGCAACTGGACAATCATAGTGTCCTGAATGGAAAATACAGGCTATCATCTGTGTGCTGCGGAGACTGACCATTGCAGTTGAATTACGATAGATTTCTTTAGCTACCTGTTTTTAGTTGTGCATAATGTAGTTTGTATTATCGGTGTTACCGGGGTCATTGTTTCCTCACACCGGAGAAAATGAATTGCAATCAAGTGGTCTTTTGTAAACTTGGTAGTAGAAGCTTACTTTACCTTCTCTTGGAAAGATGATCGTGTAAGCCATAGAGCATAGAATTTTCCTCAATAATCTTAGTGCCTCCCTTATTACTTTACTCAGATACAGAAGTGTTTGTTTATTCCTTAGCATAAATTATGTTCTCCTCAACCAAATGAGTTTGTGTTTGAAAACTGATCTGAGTAAATTTCATAGGTAACATTTCCTGTGATGTATCATCATCTTCAGAAAATGGTTGGGTTTTGTTTTGGTTTCTTATCATTAAGACTTCAAAAATTGGTCTCCTTCCCTTCCCTTCCCCCCCCCCTTTTTTTTTTGCAGGCCCCCGCACTGTGTCCATCTTAAGGTAAATCTCTCCCCTTCCTCCTGATGTCACAGTCTGCTCCAAGTTCTCCTTGCACATCAGCAAGACCTGTGCACATTTCCACCATTGTTCTTTCTGCATTGTATTGTAGTTGGCTGTTTGTCAGGCTCCGATACAAGACTGAGGGTCTTGTGCCTTAGAGATCTTTGTAGTCCCCTGCCTGGCACGTAATAGATACTCATTAAGTAATGAATGAACATTTAGCTTCTATAGAAGTGTACCAGCTTTGTTTCTATATTATGAAACCTCTTTATTAGAATTCGTGGTTGATTCTGTTGTTGTGCACATGTACCTCATACTGTCTTTATTTTCCAGGGACTGCTAAGTCATTAGAGATACTCAAAGACATAACTTGCTGGAGGGATTATTTTGTATTTGAAGACTGTCTTGGAATTGAAATAACAGCTCTAGCGAGGTTGTGATATCACACCAACCAAATGGAAATGACATTTGTTAAGTGTTAAATACAAAATAAATCCTCATATCTAGCTTTTTGGTAGAAAGCAAAGAGGTATATACTTTGCTTTTATAGGTGTTCATTTCTGTTGAATGGGGATTGGGTGATCACATGGTTAGGGGAGGGAGAGCAATTCTAGATGTTATTTTCCTCATTTAGGAGCTGTGAGTTAAAATCAAATCCTGGTTTATCTAGGGGAAAGTCAGATCTTGCTAGAAAACATTTACCCTTGGAAGGTCAACTCTGAGACTTTATATTTCGGTTTCCCTCAGTTCTAATAACTTTCATCTTGCTGATCATATTTCATTCTCTTTTCAGAGCAAGGGAAAAACATTTCTAAAAGTTTGATGTGTTAGAAAAATTTCCTTAAGGCATTTAGCAGCACATAGCAAATGGGGCTTTGATTCTTTTTCAAGACTTTTGGCCATAGGGTCCTTTTAGATAGGAATGGTAAAATGAAAATTAGGGAAGTATAAGATGAAAAGGAATAGTAAAAATATCTTTTAGGGGGCTTTTAATTGGTGATCTGAAGTCTTGGAAGAGTCTTTTCTTTCCAGGGCTCAAGTGCTTTAACTGGCCTCCACACACATTCATCAAGTAGTATTCTTTGCCTTGACCAAATCCTGTGACCTCGTTTTTAATAGCGTCGTCTAGAAGAGACTTAAAGGTAATTCTAACCTGTCAAGTAGCACTTAATAACTAGACTCACATTTCTGTGAGAAACAGAAATCCTTTGTTTGCCATAAATACATTTTATACACTGCATCTCTAAATTGAGTGTGGCAACACATGTCCGTTCTAGAAGTTAGAGAACAATATGTCTTGACATTATGTCTCTCTGATTTCTTTCATCAAACCTTAAGAGGATTTTAAGCCCTCTCTCCCAGATGGAGTGAAAACTAAGGATATACATTTTAAAAAACTGGAGGTCTCCTAAAACAGAGAACACAATCTGCCATTCTCTTTTAGGTAATAAGACAGAAAATTGACCTTGACACTAACTTGTTAAATAGATTTAAAAGGAACATCTGCACATCTTTTTTCCTTGTGCACTATTTGTTTAATTGCAGTGGATTAATACAGCAAGAGTGACACATTATAACTAGGCAATTATCCATTCTTCAAGACTTAGTTATCCTAACACTAATTGATCATTTATGGCGTAAGATAGTCTAGCATTAGGAACATGTGAGGCTAATCTGCTCAAAAAGATCAACAAATTAATATTGTTGCTGATATTTGCATAATTGGCTGCAATTATTTAATGTTTAATTGGGTTGATCAAATGAGATTCAACAATTCACATGTGCATGAATATAAACAGAACTGGTGGCACTTAGAATGATAATGATTAACTTATTTTGCATGTTCTCTTCCTCCCACTTTTTTTCAGTTTTTACATTTCAGACCAAGTCTGTCAGCGTTTTCCGAAACACGTGGGGAGAAACCACGATTTTAAAATGAAGCGTTCAGACATAAACAAAACTTGGGCATTTCCTAAAGATATTTGCAATTAGGAAGTTTCTTGGTTATAGTCATTTTTTAAGGATTCCAATCCCGATGCACCCAAAGAAGCATCAGCTGGAGGGCTGAGCAGACTGCTCTCCAGCACCTGCAACTGGCACGAATGAATACACTAATACCTGTTTTTACCTTTGCTTTTGAAAGTACAAAGGAAGAGGGAAAGGGAAAGAGAAAACTTGTTAGGGAATCATCGTTTTTTTCCCACTTGGTGCACACCCTCTCTTCTTTTCTCAGAATATTACCAGAAGGGGGAAAAAAAAAAGGTCACAGCCGGTAGCAGCAAGAAAGCGCAGTGCACCACCACCTCCGGGACAGGTGGCATTCGTGCTCCTGGAGTTAGGGGGAGCCTTACGTTAGACGTCGTAGGTTAAAATTCCTCATTGTGTCTGTTTCACTGCTCGATGTAATTGTACCTAAACGGGCTCTTGCTTTCCTCACGTCAGCGCTCTTGAGCACTGTGGCAATTAATGAGCGTATCTTGGTCAAAAGGATCGTAGGAGCCTTTTTATTAAGGTGGTAGAATCAGCCCCCTCCACTTTAGGGGAGTTGTGCTACAGGATCAGCTGCCAGAATAAGTTTATTATTCTCCCCATTCCCACTCAGCGCCCGGTCACTGTGTTCTTTTTCCTTGAAAAGTTCCTGTTTAAAAGTCTATGTTTGGTTTACCGTTACGATTGGGAAAATGCGTTTATCGTAAGCAGAAAATGACCACACTTGTTCACTGTATCTTTTCTAAAATACTTCGGGCAATCAGTATTCATCAGATGGACTAAAGCAAAGGGCTTTGGGGTTAGAGAAACATGGTAAGGGTCCCCTATTTCATGTTCTGATGCGAAATAGGAGCAAAGAAGTCTTTGTAATGTGGATTTCTTCTTATGTGGATACGCAGAAACTTAAGTTATAAGTAGTAATGCTCACAAATAGTTTTAGTGGGCATGTCACAACACCTGTCACTCTGTTTTACCACAAGCAGGATTCGTTCACCGGTTCTCCAGATATCTCCCCCAAAGGAGACAAAGAGTACCAGCTTTTCAATAAGCATTACCTCTGACAAAGGTCATAAAGATTATAGTTCATTCGATCAATTAATTTGATAGCTGTTGAGTACCCACAAATTTGTATCTAACATAACTAGCAGTAGAGATTGAGAAGTTAGTTTTAGAAAATAAACAGTACATAGACATTATATTCATGGAGTTGGTACTCTACTACTTAACCAAATTCTTAGATAAAAAAAGAAATAATGCAGTTAGATAGTAAGGAGATGACAGCCAGAACACATCTCTTATCAAGAAATCACAACATTTTCATCTCATTTTTTCTAAGGAAATTGGTCCCTTTTTTCATTCCTTCCTTCCCTCTAGTGCAAAACTGCTCAGTGGTGGTAGTATTGAGAGGTTATTCAGCCACAGTCTGTGTGACGTGAATTCCCTCTTGGTTTACCGCTTACTGCCGACCTACCTAGTACATTTGTTAACTACCTTCTTTGGAGCAATGTTAACTTGTCATGGTTCATCTAACAAAAGATCACCTTAAATCACATCATCTTTGCTGATCTTAAACTCAAAGTCAGGTATTACTGAAATAAAATGTTCCTAGGGTGTGTTTTTCTGGAAAATATCCATTATGAACCAAACTGTTTAGAGTGTTAGCTTGAAAATGATGGATCTAGCTACTCAGAAAATCATAGGCGGAAGACTAATATAACAACGATTTTTCATGGTTTGAGGTTTTAAAAGAAAGGCCATTTAGAGTATTGCAACAGGATTATCCTATTCATCATTGCCAAAACACTTTAAAAAATTTAAAGGTACGAGAAAGTGATTTTTCTCCTCAGCATACATACTTTATGACAAGACTTCTCAGATATTAATTTGGGGGACTTGATTTTAAAAAAGATCAACAAGATATAATAGCATTTGTGGGTAAATAATTCCCTGGGATCCGATATAAGTAGATATATTTGCTTTTGTGAATGGTAAAGGCATGAGATTCAGTATTAGAAATGAAGCAGCCTTTAAAATCTGCCGGTTACAATGACTGAAGTCTTAAGTACTCGTATTCTGTCTGGAGCTGTATCTTTCATACCACTGTAGACCCTATTAATAGGGCCTGAAACTTGAGCTGCATAATGTTCGGCTTGGAGAATCCACTGTTGGGACAGGTAGGAATTGACGATAAGCTGTGGCATGAGAACGAGTCGAAATACAGTTTCATTGACAGATTTCTCTGCACATCCACTTCGCAATGGCTAGGTTCCTTGTTGCCCATTATTAAATTATGGGGAAAGAAACTTTTAATTAGAGATGTCAGAAGAACAACCACTGAAGGTACAGGAAGGAATAGAGGGAGGGGGGGAATCATACTTCTGTGTTGTCCAAAGAAGCCTTTTTCTTACCCTGCCAGCCATAGGCACCTTCCGCTTTCAACATGGGTGCCAAATACAAATCGTGCCAGTTAGGAAGGGGATAATAGAGTGGCCAGTTCATCAGACATTAGAATTCAGCCTTGGTCTTGAGGTAATAATCTGATGGTCTTGTTACATGGAAACCACATTACTACAAATTTAGGTAAGACTTTATTTTATAATTGCAATAGTCTGTAAGATCTGTGTCATTTCTTCAACCACTTAAGATTTGTGAAGCTTCTTGAGGCTGAAAAAAATAGGTGACAAGGAGTAGATTGTGACTTTTGCCCCCCACCCCCCTTAGAAATACAATTTACCACCATCCCCTTTTCCTTGGTGAAGGTTAACTGTTTTGGAAATTAGTTGAATATAGACATTTAGTTTTAAACTAAAATCATGCTGCAGTTTCCCAAAGTTGATTTCACGGTGGTCGTCAAAGTCATTCTCAGGGTTAACACAGGAATGCAAATATCTGCCTCAATTTTTACTTCATTGATGAGTTTTTGAAGAGTGCAGGAATTCTCTCAAGTGTATGGCTGCAAGTAGATTTTGAACGAAGTCTCATAAATAAGCTAGCTAATCTGTATGTATCTATAAATTGTGCAGATGTTTCCCTGGTGACTTCTGAGGATGAATGATGGTTGTGTAGTGACTCGAGTAGCTAATAAAGAAAGCCTAACCCACCGTTGGGAAGAATTCGCACTTCCTTGATGACGGTGGCTGAGAGAAAATAAGTAGTTTGAGGAAGTCGTTTTTAAATCAGAGTTTGCAGATAGAAACAGGAGAATATCAGCTCAACTCCGGAATTTTTAGAATGTGTTCTCTTGCATCTAAATCTCATTGCAATGAAAAAGCCCAGCCATTGATTGTCTCAAATTTCTCTACTTGGGTAGTAATTCTTGAAATTCTAAGAAAAATCACCTTACAGGTGAAAGGATTGAAGCTCATTGAAAGTGTAGTGGAAATGCGGAGGACGACGTGGGTAAAGGAAACTACCTCACTCTTTGAAGGTTTTGTAGAAGCACAATTAAACCTCCTAAAATGTCTTTGTCACGTACGAACCATCTGGTGTGAAAGAACTCTGTATTTGTAGTGTTAAAGGACCTGGAATAATTGTATTTTGCTGGCAATAGACACATCCTTTATTGTTTGCAGATTCCTCATCAAATCTTTACACACTTGTTTCTGTCATCAATAAAACAACTTAAAAGAATCCTGTTTGTGTAGTGTCTTGAAACCGTCATTCGCTGGATGCATGAAATATAACACTTAATTACCATTTTCATGATGTTCCAAGGCTTTTGGTCATGGGATGTATTTGTAGTGTATTTTTAAACCAAAATGACATTGAGAGTGGGAGAAGAATTGAGCACACCAGAAAGACCCGAAACCATACACCTAGATTAGAGTCTAAATAGATCTATTTTCAGTCATTTGGATACAAATACAATGCTTTTAAGAATTGTCCTTTCCGGGGCACCTGGGTGGCACAGTGGTTAAGCGTCTGCCTTCGGCTCAGGGCGTGATCCCGGCGTTACTGGATCGAGCCCCATATCAGGCTCTTCCGCTATGAGCCTGCTTCTTCCTCCCCCACTCCCCCTGCTTGTGTTCCCTCTCTCGCTGGCTGTCTCTATCTCTGTCAAATAAATAAATAAAATCTTTAAAAAAAAATTGTCCTTTCCTCTGAGTATGGATCTGTCTTTAGTAAAACTTAGCTTTTTCTTAAATTTTGCAGAGTAAGGTGAATAGATTGCTGCTTCTATTCACTGTCCTAGTGAGTGTCTCATTGATACAACACACCCGTAGATGGCTAACTAGCTTTAGAATTAAAAACACTATAAATACAAAGTGAGAGGCACTCCATCAAAACTCAGAGAACATCAATGATGTGTCCTTTTAGTCAAACCAGACCTTGCATAAACTGCCCTCATATGCACATTATTTGGGAGAATGACGCCAGATATGTTCTGAAGGTCGCATATACTCATTTTCTTGTGATCTGTCCCGATGATTGCCAAGTACAGCAAAACCTAAGGTTTTTCTTCGAGTTACTATAAACTGACTTAAAAGTGTCAAAGTGTTCAGGGACCCTCTTCTTCCAACCCTGTCAACCCGTGAAAATACTAGCCTTTGTCAAGGAGTTCTGTGCAGAGTTTGGAAGGTCCAGGTGAAGGTTATTAGTCAAGTTCTCTAACAGCATCAATGCTCAAATCCCACAAGAGTGACAAAGATAGAGCTGTCATTCCTGAGGGTGATGACATACATTCACTGGAACTTATATGATTTATCAGTTGAGACAGCAGTCTCCTTCAGGGGAGAAAGTGTCTCTTCTACATCAGTTTACTAACAAGCCAGAAAAAAAAAAAAGGCTTGGAGGAACAGGGAATTTTCAATCTTTATAATTATTTTTCTGCTAAGCTGATTCGGTTTGATTGTAAGCATATTTTTAAAATCAAGAATCTGATTCCATGGCATGGCATATCATCGTCGCCCTCCACCGTGGTAACTTAGCTTTAGATGAGATGTTCTATCGTAGCCTGACTTTATTTATGGTGGTGATGACTTGCAGGATCACATTCTTATAACCAGAAAACCCATAGCCAAGTGAGGACGCTTTTTAAGTGTATATAGAACAGTCCCTGGGCTTATTTTCCAGTCATATCTGTATGCAACAGGGACAGTGTTGACTGAAACCCATGGTCATTCTCTCCAAAGTCACTTAAGTCTCCGTGGTCACTACATCAATAGGATTTTTGAAAAATCTACAAGAGTAATTCATGTGAAAAAATTTTAGGGTTATAAGATTCAGGCAGAAAGTACCCCAAATGCATTGTAGCTATTTTTTAAACTGAACCGATTCAATTGAAAAGAGGCCATTAAAATGCATTTATGTTTTATTTTTAAAGATTTATTTTTTTGAGAGAGAAAGCATGAGCGGGGGCAGGGGGAGAGGGAGAGAGAACTTCAAGCAGACTCCCCACTGAGCATGGAGCCTGACTCGAGGCTGGATCCCAGCACCCTGGGATCATGACCCGAGCCAAAGCCCAGAGTTGGACGCTCAATAAGCCACCCGGGTTCCCCTAAACTGCATTTGTTTTGAAGAGAGCTACAATCTAGTAAACATTTCTTGATGTTCATGATACAATCGTAAATGGAGGTGGTATATACTTTTAATCTCTGGCTTCTTTCAAACCATGGCTGGAGGTAACAAAACCTCTTTATTAATATGCAGGTTGCCCAATAATTAAGAGAATGGTTAAGGGACATCAACTGACCCTGTGATTTTAAACCAGTTACTTAAATTCATGAAAAAAAAGGAGATCACAGCAGCACCAGCTTCATGGGTTATAAGGATTAATGAGTTAATATTGTAAAGAGTTTACGACAGTTCATGTGTAAAGTGTGAGCTAATGAGTGAGCCCAAAGACAGGGAGGAGCTAATAGATACTTCACAAAAATGTACAAAGAAGGTGCAGTGATCAGTTCCCTCCGTGCCTGGGGGAGGTGGTGAAAGTCCCTAGATCCAGACCAGTGGTGCAGGACAAGTGGCATAATCGAACTTCCCCAGGCTGTTTAGGGTTAGTTAAGTGTGATCTAGTCAAGCCTGGAGGTAAAATCCACGGCTAGACCAAGCAATGATTGATGAAAAATTGAGAAGTATTTAGATGGTTTTAGTTTTCAGAAATGTAAGTTTAGATCCATGTTCTATAGGAATCCAACTACGATGGTTAATTTTGTCACCTTGACTAGGCTATTTTGCCTGGTTATCTGGACAAACACCAGCCTAGAAGTTGCTGTGCAGAAGGTATTTTTTAGATGTGATTAACATCTAAATGGGTAAAATTGGAGTAAAGTAGATTACTCTCCACCATGTGGGTGGGCCTCATCCAGTTGAAGGCCTTACAAGCAAACATAGGTTTCCCAAAGAAGAAGGAATCCAGTCTTAAGACTGCAACATAGAAACCGTGCCTGAGTCACCAGCCTGATTCAAGACTGGAGCATTGACTCTCACCTGAGTTTTCTGCCTAACAGCTTGTCCTACAGATTTTGGACTTGCCAGACCCCACAATTGCTTGAGTCAATTCCTTAAAATAAACATCTCATGAGAGATGTATCTCTCAAAATATATGATATATATTGCATATTATACATCTATAGTTTCTATATATAGACTGGTTCTGATCCTCTGCAGAACCCCGAATAATACAAAAACAAATAACATTCTTAGAGTTTCCTCTTTTTTTTTTTTCACTTATTTATTTGAGGGAGGGAGAGTGAGAGAGAGCACAAGTGGGGGCAGGGGCAGAGGGACAAGCAGACTCCCTGCTCATTGGGGATTCGGACACAGGGCTCAATCCCAGGACCCTGAGACCATGACCTGAGCCAAAGTCTGACACTTAACCGACTGAGCCACCCAGGCACCCCTAGAAGTTTCTTCTTCTAAGAAAGAAAGTCATGTGTTGTATTTTTTTTTTTAATGATTTTTTATTATATTATGTTAGTCACCATACAGTACATCCCCGGTTTCTGATGTAAGGCTCGATGATTCATTAGTTGTGTATAACACCCAGTGCACCATGCAATACGTGCCCTCCTTACTACCCATCACCGGTCTATCCCATTCCCCCACCCCCCTCCCCTCTGAAGTCCTCAGTTTGTTTCTCATAGTCCATAGTCTCTCATGTTTCATTCCCCCTTCTGATTACCCCCCCTTTCTTTATCCCTTTCTTCCCCTACCGATCATCCTAGTTCTTATGTTCCATAGATGAGAGAAATCATATGATAGTTGTCTTTCTCTGCTTGACTTATTTCACTTAGCATTATCTCCTCCAGTGCTGTCCATGTTGTAGCAAATGTTGAGAACTCGTTCTTTCTGATAGCTGAGTAATATTCCATCGTATATATAGACCACAACTTCTTAATCCAGTCATCTGTTGAAGGGCATCTCGGCTCCTTCCACAATTTAGCTATTGTGGACATTGCTGCTATGAACATTGGGGTGCATATGGCCCTTCTCTTCACTACGTCTGTATCTTTGGGGTAAATACCCAGTAGTGCAATGGCTGGGTCATAGGGTAGCTCAATTTTTAACTTTTTAAGGGACCTCCACACTGTTTTCCAGAGTGGCTGTACCAACTTGCATTCCCACCAACAATGTAGGAGGGATCCCCTTTCTCCACATCCTCTCCAACAATTGTTGTTTCTTGCCTTGTCTATTTTTGCCATTCTAACTGGCGTAAGGTGGTATCTCAGTGTGGTTTTGATTTGAATTTCCTTGATGGCTAATGATTTTGAACACTTTTTCATGTGTCTGTTAGCCATTTGTATGTCTTCATTGGAAAAGTGTCTGTTCATATCTTCTGCCCATTTTTTGATTTGTTTATTTGTTTCTCGTGTATTGAGTTTGAGAAGTTCTTTGTAGATCTTGGATACCAGTCCTTTATCTGTAGTGTCATTTGCAAATATCTTCTCCCATTCCGTGGGCTGCCTCTTAGTTTTTCTGACTGTTTCCTTGGATGTGCAGAAACTTTTAATCTTGATGAAGTCCCATAAGTTCATTTTATCTTTTGTTTCTCTTGCCTTTGGGGATGTGTCATGAAAAAGGTTGCTTTGGCCGATGTCGTAGAGGTTGTTGCCTATGTTCTCCTCTAGAATTTTGATGGATTCCTGCCTCACATCGAGGTCTTTCATCCATTTGGAGTTTATTTTTGTGTATGGTGTGAGATAGTGGTCAAGTTTCATTCTCTTGCATGTAGCTGTCCAATTTTCCCAGCACCATTTGTTGAAGAGACTGTCTTTTTCCCACCGGATGTTTTTTCCTGCTTTATCAAATATTAGTTGCCCAAAGAGCCGAGGGTCCATTTCTTGGCTCTCTATTCTGTTCCATTGGTCTATGTGTCTGTTTTTGTGCCAGTACCATGCTGTTTTTGTGATCACAGCTTTGTAGTACAGCTCGAAATCCGGCATTGTGATGCCCCCAGCTTTGTTTTTCCTTTTCAACAGTTCCTTGGAGATTCGGGGCCTTTTCTGTTTCCATACAAATTTAAGGACTGTTTGTTCCAGTTCTTTGAAAAATGACCTTGGTATTTTGATCGGGATAGCATTGAAAGTGTAGATTGCTCTGGGTAGCATGGACATTTTAACTATGTTAATTCTTCCGATCCATGAGCATGGAATATCTTTCCATCTTTTTATGTCTTCCTCAATGTCTTTCAGGAGTGATTTATAGTTTCTAGAATATAGGTCCCTTACGTCTCTGGTTAAGTTAATTCCAAGGTAACGTATGGTTTTTGGTGCTATTGTAAATGGGATGGATTCCCTAATTTCTCTTTCTTTGGTCTCGTTATTCGTGTATAGAAATGCAACTGATTTCTGAGCATTTATTTTGTATCCTGCCACGTTACTGAATTGCTCTATAACTTCTAATAGTTTGGGAGTGGCTTCTTTTGGGTTTTCCATATAGAGTATCATGTCATCTGCAAAGAGAGACATTTTGACTTCTTCTTTGCCAATTTGAATACCTTTGATCCCTTTTTGTCGTCTGATTGCTGTTGCAAGGACTTCTAGTACTATGTTGAATAATAGTGGCGAGAGTGGGCATCCTTGTCGAGTTCCTGATCTTAAGGGAAAGGCTTCCAGCTTTTCCCCATTGAGAATAATATTTGCAGTAGGCTTTTCATAGATGGCTTTTATGAGATTGAGAAATGTACCTTCTATTCCTACACTCTGAAGGGTTTTAATCAGGAAAGGATGCTGTATTTTGTCAAATGCTTTTTCGGCATCGATTGAGAGGATCATATGGTTCCTGAGTCTTTTCTTGTTGATATGATGTATCACGCTGATTGATTTGCGAATATTGAACCACGCTTGCATCCCAGGTATGAATCCCACTTGCTCGTGATGGATAATCCTTTTAATGTACTGTTGGATTCTATTAGCAAGTATCTTGTTGAGGATTTTGGCGTCCATATTCATTAGGGAAATCGGTCTGTAATTCTCCTTTTTGAGGGGGTCTTTGCCTGGTTTGGGGATCAAGGTAATATTGGCCTCATAGAATGAGTTTGGTAGCTTTCCTTCTGTTTCTATTTTTTGAAATAGCTTTAGGAGAATAGGTATTATTTCTTCTTTGAATGTTTGGTAGAATTCCCCAGGAAAACCGTCCGGGCCTGGAGTTTTGTTATTTGGAAGGTTGTTTATCACTGACTCAATCTCTTCATAATTAATTGGCCTGTTTAAGGAATCAATTTCTTCCGGTTTCAGTCTTGGTAGTTTATAGGTTTCCAGGAAGGATTCCATCTCTTCCAGATTGCTTAGTTTATTGGCATATAGCTGTTCATAAAAATTTCTAATAATCCTTCCAATTTCAATGGTGCTCGTCGTGACCTCTCCTTTTTCATTCATAATTTTAATAATCTGGGTCCTTTCTCTTTTCTTTTGGATAAGTCTTGCCAGTGGTCTGTCAATTTTATTGATTCTCTCAAAGAACCAGCTTCTAGTCCTGTTGATCTGCTCTACTGTACTTCTGGTTTCTGCTTGATTGATTTCAGCTCTAATTTTGGTCAACTGCTTCCTCGTGCGTGGATTAGGCCTGTCCCTCTGTTGCTGTTCCAGCTTCTTGAGGTGAGAATATAAAAACTGCATTTTAGATTTTTCTATTCTTTTGAGTGAGGCCTGGATGGCTATGTATTTCCCCCTTAGGACTGCCTTTGCAGTATCCCATAGGTTTTGGACTGTTGTATTTTCATTCTCATTGGTCTCCATAAATTGTTTAATTTGATTTTTGATTTCCTGGTTTATCGAGTCATTCCTGAGCAGGATGGTTCTTAGTCTCCAAGTGTTTGAGTTTCTTCCAAATTTTTCCTTGTGGTTGAGTTCCAATTTCAGAGCGTTGTGGTCTGAGAATATGCAGGGGATAATTTCAATCTTTTGGTATCGGTTGAGACCTGTTTTGTGTCCCAGAACATGGTCTATTCTTGAGAATGTTCCATGGGCATTAGAATAGAATGAGTATTCTTTGGTTCTGGGGTGTAGTGTTCTATATATATCTATGAGGTCCAACTCGTTGAGTATGGCATTCAAAGCCTTTGATTCTTTGCTTAGTTTTTGCCAGGGTGTTCTGTCTATTTCTGATAGTGGAGTGTTGAGGTCCCCTACTATTAATGTATTTTTATTTATATGTCTCTTTATTCTGGTTAAGAGTTGGCTTGTGTATCTTGCTGCTCCCCTGTTGGGGGCATATATATTTATAATTGTCATATCCACTTGTTGAATACTTCCCTTAAGAATAATATAGTGCCCTTCTGCGTCTCTAACTATAGTCTGTAGTTTAAAATCCAATTTATCTGATATGAGAATTGCTACCCCAGCTTTCTTTTGAGGTCCATTTGCGTGAAAGATGGTACTCCATCCCCTTACTCTCAGTCTGAATGCATCTTTGGGTTTGAAATGAGTCTCTTGTAGTCATGTGTTGTATTATTCCCTTTTGACTCAGGTATCTAAGGCACGCCTAGCATTGAGAAAATTGTTAATCGCGTGAGGCGTCAACAATAGCCTGCTCTAATTGCGAACAGTACTTAGGAGGAAGTAAGAATTTCAGGACAAGCAATGGTGCACAACCCAAACCAGCTAAATGAAGGCAGATTATCACAAGTGAAAACGTCAGACACCAGGGAGGGAAATATTTGAGTGTTGGGCCATCAAATGCCCCATAAAATGTTGTTAGCTTAGCATTTCCGGCCTGAATCTATGCCCTGAGAATACAACATGGCTAAAAGGAGATGGAAAGAACTCCTTTCTGGTATAATTGAGGGATGTTGTTATTTTGACAGGTAAATAGCCTTCTCATGATAAAAATCAGCTTCATAGATTTACTAGCTGTATGGCTACCACGATTATCACAAGAGTCTTCTGGACCCTGCTGACTTCACACAACATGGCAGCCAGGTTCAACCCCATACTTACTGATGCTTTCGCTACCACGCTTAATTTAAGAGTCATCTTTTATAGTCACTTGGACTTTTATTTACCTATCTTCCCAATATATTAAAGTTATATTTTGCAAGACAGTTTCTGTAAACTCTTGAATAAAAAGAATAAATAGGTCTGCTTCTCCAGTGAGATTTGACATGGCAATTTAAAAGGCAATAAGAAGCCAAATGAGGTTAAGTGATGGGGGCAGAGATCATCCAAAATAGCTCCTCACCAGTTTGGTTTTTCTCACAGAGGAGAAGGTGATTTCAAATTTCGTATGAGAAGGAACAGTATTTTTCTTGGACTTGCTTTTGTCATAATCGTGAGGTTAACGTTTGCATTTTTTGTAAGGGTATCCCCACCCTCCAGCCCCCAAGTCTAATGCAAACTTTCCTTCACAGCAATAGTCCTCCCCCTCCTGATACTGTTTAACAATTATTCTTGCTAATCATTTGAACGGTTAGCCTTTAGTCAAGTGTACGAAGGCCACAGCTCTGCATTTAAGCCTCCCCTTTCATCTAGGTGGCTATGAGAACTTGTAATTCTTTATGCCAATGTTTGCTTCTCCCACTTGACTAGTAACTCTTCAAAGGATTACAATCCACTCTCCTATCTTCCCAGAGAAAAAAAATCTTTAGTCATACGTGAGCAGTATGTACTAAGCATCTTGGATGGTGCCTAGCATCCAGTAGGCAGCTTCACACCTTCCCTTCTCAAAGCACCACTTAGCTCCAAGTATTGAAGACTTCTTGTCTGAAGGCTAAGTCTCAACCAATTCCTGAGTTCATTGGGAATACGTCTGATAGTGCATTTACAGCTGCAGTTCAGGGGCATGAAATTAGCTTTACTGCCCTAATCCCAGCATCTGGTGTCTCTTGGATGAGCCCCTGATCCCAGCCAACTTTCTTTTTAACTCTCAACCTGCATGTCCATTCATCCTGATTAACTGGATTTCTGCCCTGGTATAGTTCTTCTCTGTGGTATTCACTCTGCTCACAGCCTCAGCCTGTTTGACCCGGCCCAGTTATCATCTCAGGCCTGGACTTTGTCTCTTCCCATCCAGTTTCGATATAGATTGACACCTTTGGAACAAAATCACTGCCTCTTGGCTCAATTACCGTTATTGCTGGACCCCATCAACCAGACTAACTCTTTGTTATGAAAAATGGCCTTGATTAGCCCTGAGTTTGCCATAACCCCTTGGGCATGGTGATTTAGGCTGATCCCTACTTCCTCCACAGGCTAGAGGCTTGCCTGGCACTGCTTTGTCTGCCAGCTTGCTCTTGAGGTCTCAACTTGCAAAAGCTCCCTTCTTGCCCCGAAGAGACATAACCATTTAGCGTTGAAAATCATCTCAGCTTCCTGTTGCCTGGGCTTAATTTAATCTAATTTAATTTAATTTTTTCAGAGAGTGTCTTGTAAAATCTAAAATAGCAACTGCCAGATGAGTTTAGAAGTTATCTAAAGCCTTGCTACTCAAAGCATCATTACCAGACCTCCAGCAGCATCAGCATTTCCTAGACCCTTGTTAGAAATGCAGAATCACAGGCCCCTCCACAGACCTACTGAATCAGAAGCTGCGTTTTAACCAAATGATTCATCTGCACATTCAAATTTGAAAGCACCGATCCTAACACTTCTCAATGAACAGAGTCACACCAAACGGAGGTACTACTAAGAAATCATTGTGAGGGGAGAAACAAGATTCATTTAAAAGGCAGAATCAATTTTGTAAAGAAAGACATTCATTCTGAAGAAGTGATTTTCCATCACTGTGCTCAAGGTAGCCTTGAGTTTGCTCAAAACGCAACATATACAGGTCTGATTATGAAATGTGCCTCCTAAATTGCTAACGCCTTCTGACTTTTTTCCTGGCACTTCCTTTCTGTCTCGGCCTCAAGTGAGTAAATTATCATGGTGGTCTCTGAAAATTACCACACAGGAAACAACAGGAGACTCTTAATTACTGAATTCCTGCACACTATTTATTCTTTATATTTAGAGCCATTGGGGAGCCTCTGGGCATATATACACAATTAAAAAGATAAACAAGATTCCCAGCCAAGTTGCAGCTGTTCTTAAGTTTCTTGGAATACTAAGCTCGATAAGTGCTTCCTTTTATATTAAAGTAAGTTCTCTGCCAATGACGGTTGCCTGATGACCCGAGGGACTCAAGTGTTCTTGCGAGGTGCTGCAGGTATAGCACTTGGCCCAAGGGATCCCAGGGAGCTATCCTTCCCAGTTCTGAGTCTAGGTTTCCTAGACTCTGAAATTACGATGTGGAGAATCAAGTCAGTTAGGGTTAGCTCTTACCAGAAACGTGGTTCCTTGTTATATTTGTAGACCAGAAGTAATGCTTAGATTGGGCTGGACTGCATCTGAACCAGTAAGATAGGAGGAATTTATTCCTTTATAACTCTTGCCAGAACAGGAAAAGCAGCTGGCCCTTTTTGGAGATCGTTCTAATGTCTGAAGTGTTAGGAATTTTTTTCTCTAAAGTCTAAGTCCTTTTTGATGCCAAAGACATTTTCACATTCTATCTACAGACAGGCATCTACAAACTGAAGAAAATCTAAGTTTCCCCATATAACATCCTTCCATGTGATATAATATTATTATTCAGCTATCAACAATTTTTGCTTCCCTCAGTGAGATTCTAATTTTCCTCTTTGTGTCTCATGTTTTCTCTTCAACTTTTGTGCCTGTTCTATTACACCTCTGAAAGCTCTCTGCTTCTCTCACCCGTCGAACTCCGTGCCTGGACAGCGAGCTTTAGTGACATTCTTGTCAGTGG